>NC_051286.1:26147704-26447704 GCF_015220745.1 Sebastes umbrosus | reverse complement strand
AGTAGCGGTGCGCTGCCCACGTTAGCATTAGCAAACCTAGCTGACTGCATTACCATCGATGGCTGAATGTGGTGTACAAAGCTGAAGCGTGGGTTTATTTTTGGCTTCCACAATAAAGAAGGCACTAAGGATATCGACAAGAGCCGTGCCGTTTGCAAAATGTGCAATGTCGAAATCAGATACTCCGGTACCACAACAAATCTTAGAGTTAAATTAGCAAAACACCATTCTGATGTAACATTACAGCATTAAACGTGAGTGGATCTCTCTCGACTCACTCTGGAACAACAATTTTACACAAGTTCTTCTTCTCTAATTTGCAAAGGTAGAGAAGAAGCACCCTCTCAGTGTTGTTGAGAGTGAAGGCTTCCATAATATGATGAAAACAATGAAGCTTTGTTACACCATACCCTCCCGACAACACATCACAGTCATCGCTGTGCCCAGGTTGTACAATTAGGTCTCTGTCACAATGGATTAACTTTAAAATCCTATTATTGACATTCAAAACTCTTCATAATCTTGCCCCTGCTTATCTCATAGACATCCTTTAGACCTACACCTCCTACCCCCAGATCTACTGGCAATACCACGCATCAACCTCAGTACAACACTGCACCCACACTTTGGAACTCACTTCCGCACACTAGACTCTATTACAGATTTCAAAACTACTCTTAAAACCCACTTTTTTAAACTAGTATATTAAATTTTACTACAAAAATCTGCATTCTATTTTTATCAATTTTAACTTACTGTTTAGCTATCCTCTGTTGCCAATAATAATAATACATTTTATTTGGTGGCGCCTTTCAAGACACCCAAGGACACCTTACAAGGATAAAACACCAATGGCACGTGTTGATTTTATTGATGTAAGATGGATGACCTTGACTGCCATGAAAGGCGACATTAAATAAAATGTATTATTATTATTATTGGTAAATGTAATTGTATTTATATAGCACTTTTCTAGTCTTCCAACCACTGCATGTCCGTATTCACCCATTCACACACACATTCATACACTGATGGCTATGCCTTCGGGAGCAATTTGGGGTAAAGTGTCTCAAGGACCCGAACCACCGACCTTCCAATTGGTGGATGACCTGCTCTAGCCTCTGAGCCACAGCTCATTATCAGCTTAACCGCTTCTTTTCATAAAATGTGTGTTGTATTCCATGGTAGAAAAAACAATATTGCGACCAGGAATGTCTGATGACATCATTTTGCATAATAATTTGCCATGTGCCTCTGTTAGTTGCAGGGAAAGTTGGTATTTTAGGTGCAATTGGCCTTCAGACCAATGGGTGTTCTTAGGATAACGGGTTGTCGGACAAATGGGACTTCAGTCCAATGGGACTCTCCGGGGACCATCACTGAACAGCAGTTCGGAGTATTCGGCCTTCTTGGAGACCCTGAATGGAGTCCTGCATGGCCCTCCAGTAGGGGATTCCATAATTCTGCTGGGAGACTTCAACAACAACGATGGAGGCACCTGGAGAGGCGTGATTGGGAGGAATGGCCTCCCTGATCTAAACCTGAGCAGTCATTTGTTAGTTGACTTCTCTGCTAGTCATGGGCTGTCCATAACGGACACCATGTTCGAACATAAGGATGCTCATAAGTGTACATGGTACCAGAGCATCCTAGGCCGAAGGTCGATGATCGATTTTGTGATCATATCATCTGATCTGAGACTGCATGTTTTGGACACTCGGGTGAAGAGAGGAGCGGAGCGGTCAACTGATCACCATCTGGTGGTGAGTTAGGTTAGAGGGTGGGGGAAGACTCTGGATAGACCTGGTAAACCTGGAGGCGGTTGCAAGGTACCGACAGGCCCGAAGGGCAGCAGCCACTGCCGTGAAGGAGGCAAAGCAGCGGGTGTGGGAGGAGTTTGGAGCAGCCATGGAGAAGGACTTTCGGTCGGCACCAAGGTGCTTCTTGAAAACCGTCCGGCACCTCAGGAGGGGGAAACAGGGAACCATCCAAGCTGTGTACAGTAAGGATGGGACACTGTTGACCTCAACTGAGGAGGTAATCGGGCTGTCGAAGGATCACTTTGAGGAACTCCTGAATCCGACTAAAACGCCCTCTATTGCAGAGGCAGAGCTGGAAGTTGATGGGGGATCATCATCAATTTCCCTGGTGAAAGTCACTGAGTTAGTCAAACAACTCCATAGTGGCAAAGCACCGGGGATTGATGAGATCCGTCCAGAAATGCTGAAAGCTTTGGGTGTGGAATAGCTGTCTTGGATGACTTGTCTCTTCAACATTGAGTGGAAGTCGGTGACAGTGCCTAAGGAGTGGCAAGGGTGGTTCCCCTGTTCAAAAAGGGGGACCAGAGAGTGTGTGCCAATTACATGGGTATCACACTACTCAGTCTCCCTGGTAAAGTGTACTTCAAGATGATGGAAAGGAGGGTTTGACCTCCTCAGATCGAAGAGGAACAATGCAGATTCCGTCCTGGCCGTGGAACAACGGACCAGCTCTTCACTCTCGCAAGGATCTTGGAGGGGGCATGGATGTATGCCTATCCATTCTACATGTGTTTTGTGGACTTGGAGAAGGCATATATGACCGGGTCCCCCGGGAGATACTGTGGGGGATGCTGCGGGAGTATGGGGCGAGGGGGTCACTTCTCAGGGCCAATCTATCTCTGTACGCCCAAAGCGAGAGCTGTGTTCGGGTTCTCGGTATTAAGTCAGACTCGTTTCCGGTGGGGGTTGGCCTCCGCAAGGGCTGCGCTTTGTCACCAATCCTGTTGGTGATATTCATGGACAGGATATTGAGGCGAAGTCGGTGGGAAGAAGGTTTGCAGTTTGGTGTGCTGAGGATCTCATTGCTGCTTTTTGCAGATGATGTTGCCTGTTGCCATCATCGGTCTGTGACCTCCAGCACTCACTGGATCGGTTCACAGCCGAGTTTGAAGCGGCTGGGATGAGAATCAGTACCTCTAAATCTGAAACCGTGTTCGTTATGGACATTCCATGACTAGCACAGAAGTGCAGTAACAAACGACCACTCAGGTTTAGATCACGGAGGCCATTCCTCCCAATCACGCCACTCCAGGTGCCTCCAATGTTGCCCATGTGCGTGTTGAAGTCTCCCAGCAGAACTATGGAGTTCCCTACTGGATCCCCATGAAGGACTCCATTCAGGGTCTTCAAGAAGGCTGGATACTCCGAACTCCTGTTCGGTGCATATGCATAGACAACCTTCAGAGTTTTCCCCCCAATAACCCAAGGGTGTAGGGAGGCGATCCTCTTGTCCACCGTGGTAAACTCCAACATAGCGGCATTCAACTGGGGATTTGTGAGTATCCCCACACCTGCCCGGCGCCTCACACCTTGGGCAACTCCAGAGAAGAATAGAGTCCAACCCCTATACAAGAGTACGATTCCAGAACCGAGGCTCTGCGTAGAGGTAAGCCTCACCAGATCTTACTGATAGCGCTCGACCTCCAGCACAAGCTCCGGCTCCTTCCCCCACAGAGAGGTGACGTTCCAGATCCAAAGAGCCAGCCTCTGTCACCCGGGTCTGGTCCGTCGAGGTCCCTGGCCTTCACTGCTACCCGTGTGGCAGCGCAGCCAACCACAGCAGTTCCTTCCGCAGGTGGTGAGCCCACAGTATAGATAGGAAGGGGGTGCCACGTTGCTTCTTCAAGGTGACCCCGGTCGGGCTACATGGCAAGCCCGGCCACCAGGCGCTCGCTGACGGGCCCTCCGTCTGGAACTGGGTCCAGGAGGGAGCCCAGGGCTTACTTCAGGCCGGGTAACTCCTCCTCTTCTTTTTTTTGTCATAGGGTTTTTATGAACCATTCTTGGTCTGACCCCTCGTCTGAGACCAATTTTTTCATGGGAGACCCTACGACACACGATTCATGAGTTAGGGTTAATGTGTAAGGGGTGGGAATAACCACACAAATGAAACAGGAACTCTCTGCTGAGTGATATGACACCTCCCAAAAGACTCTACGACAAACGATTCATGAGTTATGAAAGGGGGCGGGGCTAATGTGTAGGAGGCAGGGATAACAATACCAACTTAACGGGCACTCTCTGCTGAGTGATATGACACCTCCCACAAGACTCTATGACAAACGGTTCATGAGTTATGAAAGGGGGCGAGGCTAATGTATAGGGGGCAGGGATAACCATACCAATGAAACAGGAACTCTCTGCTGAGTTATATGACACCTCCCACAAGATTCAAGGACAAATGGTTCATGCGTTATGAAAGTGGGCGGGGACAATATTTACGGGGCGGGGATAAATATAACAATTAAACAGGAACTCTCTGCTGAGTGATATGACTCCTCCCACAAGAGTCTTAGTCATGAGTTATGAAAGGGGGACTCCCTGTCATAGAGTCTTCTGGGAGGTGTCATTGCACTAGGCAAACTGTTCATGAGTTATGAAAGGGGGTGTGGTTCATGTTTAGGGGGTGGGGAAAGCCATACCAAATAAACAGGAACTCTCTGCTGAGTGATATGACACCTCCCACAAGAGTCTAAGACAAATGGTTCATTAGTTATGAAAGGGGGCGTGGCTAATGTGTAGGGGGTGGGGATAACCATACCAATCAAACAAGAACTCTCTGCTGACTGCAATGACACCTCCCACAAGACTCTACGACAAAAGGTTCATGAGTTATGAAAGGGGGCGGGGCTAATGTGTAAGGGGTGGGGAAAGCCACACCAATCAAACAGGAACTCTCTGCTGACTGCAATGACACCTCCCACAAGACTCTACGACAAAAGGTTCATGAATTATGAAAGGAGGTTTGAGTGAAAATTTGCATGTCAATGTCCTCAGGACTGGACCCTTATCATGCCTGAGAAATTCGGGGCAGATTGGACTATGTACAGCAAGCCCCCAGGAGGAGCGCCGGTTGTCGATTCCGACGTGGCCAAACGGCGGTACTGCAACTTCCATGTCTGTCACGTGATGCGTTGGGCCCAAAAATACTTTTTCCCATAGACTTACATTGGGAAAGAGACATCTTTAACTCAGTGGATAATTTTTTTTGAGGTGAATCAACTTCCCAGTACGAACACTCTAATAGTCTTTATTTAAATCATTAGGTCTTTAAAGTTATAAAATGCACTAATAGCTGAATCCAGAGGATTTCCCTTCTTCTGTTTATGTGAGTGAGACCCAGACTGAGGCTGGAGCGTGACGACGCCGTGAAGTTGGGACCCCGTGACCAAGCAATATGACCGAGCTGACGCTACTCTGCCAATCATCTCGGACGCTACTCCTCCAAGATCCGGGTACTTTTCCAGATGGAAGTCGAGCCATTTAGGCTTCATGCGCCGATGAGCAACTCTCATAGGAATGACCGGGGCCCCGCCTCCAATGCTGTATCCAGTTCTTTTAATGCATCCATCATCCAACTTCCTGTTTCATGGAGAATGGCTCAAGATGGCCACCACGCCACGGTCAAGTCATTCAGTGAAAACTCACCATTTGAATAACTTTTCATCCTTAAGGTTTTAAGGTGGTCCTGACCAAATTTCAAGTTGATCTGATTAAATCTGTAGGAGGAGATGGTTAAAGTACACAACCTATAAAACGCTAAAAATGGTGCTTCTTCTCTACCTTTGAAAATTAAATAAAATTACTTTTATTTTTTTGCATGCGTTGAGGTCGGTGGTAACTTTGTGTAAAATTTTTGTTCCAGTGTGAGTTGAGAGAGATCCACTCACGTTTAACGCTGTAATGTTACATCAGAATGGTGTTTTGCTAATTTAGCTCTAAGATTTGTTGTGTTACCGGAGTATCTGATTTCGGCATTAATCATTCTTCAAACGTCACGGCTCTTGTCGATCTCCTTAGTGCCTTCTTTATTGTGTAAGCCAAAAATAAACCCACACTTCAGCTTTGTACACCACAGGAGCCGGTCTATCTCTTTTGGATTCAGCCATCGGCGGGATAATGCAGTCAGCTAGGTTTGCTAATGCTAACGTAGCAGCGCACCGCTACTTCCCGTCTCAGCTTACATTGTTGCGTTGGAGTGGAAGAGTCAATGGCTGAAGACAGAAGAGAGGTTGAGGTTTAAATACAACACCAAAGGAGCCACTGTCTGCCAAGAATCTTTGCATGTAAACTATTAATTCAAAATCTATAGTGTTTTTGAGAATCAATCGCACAACATAATATTATATTATATGATATTTTATTACACCTCTAGTAGGTAGGCTACATGTAGCTAATATTTATGATGTCTTATACAGCCAAGATCCTGCAACACAAAAAACCTTCATGTAGGTCATAGGTTTTTGTTAAGAAGTGTTTCAAATATTTTGTCCACTCTATTTATATCAATGAGTATGGACTGATTGTGCTTTTAAAGCAGGATCTCATGGCGAGGGTCTTTTGGGTTTATTGCCAACATCCCACATCTGATTGGCTGACCAAAGTTTGTGTTAATTTAGGTAATGAGGTATGGTTTTATAAATACTGAACCGAGTCCAAAACTTCTGTGCAGTGGCACACTGACTAAGAACACGTAACACTGTCCATTATATTGAGATGTTACTAGGTAAGGGAAAAGACTTGAACTGAAAATCATCAATGTCTTGTTTTCTTTAGAAAATTGTTGTTGCTGTAGTTGTTCATATATATGCTGAACTATTGAATGTTTAAATGGGAAATAAATACCACAGATTATTACAGAAATCGAAAAGCAAGGAACCAGAAGTGACTGTCAACATGACTTACACTGTTAATGACATACATCCCTGCTATGAATCTGATAATACAAGTTATGTATTTACAAGCAAACCATCTGCAATATGTGTATTAGTATATATTTTTCTTGGCTTAATATCTGTCGCCACAATATGCGGAAACCTTCTTGTAATAATCTCAATCATGTACTTCAGACAGCTCCACAGCCCAACTAACTACCTTATTTTCTCTCTGGCTGTGGCCGACCTGCTTGTAGGAGTTTTAGTTTGTCCTTTCAGCATGGCATTCACTCTAACCACATGTCTGTATCATGAATATGTATTGTGTAAAATAAGAGACAGCTTTGATGTAACACTGTGCACATCTTCTATTCTGCATTTATGTTGTATTTCCATAGACAGATATTATGCTGTGTGTCAGCCTCTGACCTATAGAACTAAAATCAATGTTCACGTTACTGTGATCATGATCCTGGTGAGTTGGGGGGTGTCTGTTCTAATTGGAATTTGCATCATAATTGCAGGATTCACCCAAGGAGCATGTGAAAAAATGTGCTCAGTCAATGTTATAATGGCAAACACTATGGGACCTGTTCTCTCATTTTACCTCCCAGCGATCATAATGCTCTGTATCTACCTGAAGATTTTCCTTGTTGCTAAGAAACAGGTGAACAGCATCCAGAACACAACCTGTCAGAGCACAAAGTCTGGAGCAACCGTCAGTAAGATGGAGAGAAAAGCCAGCAAAACTCTGGCTATTGTTATGGGAGTTTTTCTTTTATGTTTGACTCCTTACTTTCTTTGCCTTGTCTTTCAGCCTTTATCTTATAATCCCCCACCGGTTCCGGTGATTGAAACACTCATCTGGCTTGCACTGTCAAATTCGATGCTGAATCCATTTATTTATGCTTTCTTTTACAGCTGGTTCAGATCAGCTTTCAGAATGATCATTTCGGGAAAAATACTTCAAGGTAATTTTGCTAATTCAAAATTGTTTTGATTATTTCATGGCTAGCTAAAATATATACATGCTCATTAGGGTGGAACAATAGATTAATATTTTCCCTCTGAAATGTAGATTCTTAAGCATCACAATACCATGCACTGATAACAAAATAAACAAATGTAAAATCAGCACTGTGTATTGTTACATGGTATGCTACGAATGCATCAAAGGTTCGATATGGATATATGTTCAGTAGGAACATACTTATGGTCTGAGTGCCACAGACAGAGAAGGTCATGAAGTTGGAAAGGTAATAGAATAATAACCCTAGCCATTAAAGCTACAATTGGTAACTTAAAAAATAACTTTCTGTCTTATTTGCTCTAACTGTCACTACATCTTGCTCCTAATGCATTTGCAAGGTTCCAGCGCGCCCGAAGAAAAACAACCAATCAGAGCCGAGGAGTCTCAAATGCAGTGTCAATCACTGCTTGGTTGTTTTCCTTCGGGCACGGGGGAATCTCGCAAATGCCATTAGGAGCACTAAGAGGAGGCAGAGGAACCTGATTATTTTCACAGATTATGTGTCATGTACTACTGTCAGGATATAATGACAGTGTAGGGATTCTACTGTAACAGGTTTTGGTTATTAGCAAATTAATTAATAAATAATAATAGAATTATTAATATTAATAAAGATTATCAATAAACATCAATAATAAACGGGGCACCACCCTGGAATCAGGGACCAATGGCCAAAACGTTAATATAGTCTCATTATATATGCTAAACTATCAATTTGGAATGTTGATTAATAATTAAATTAATAACTATAACCAAAATAGATAGTAATGGTTGAAGGATATAGGAGTTCTTGACATAGCAGAGGTTGGCATTATTCACTCTTGTGCAACATTAAAGAGACCAGCATGTATATTCCACAAACATTTATTTACAAGATAATAAAGGTTCAAAACACAATATTAATCTAACTAAATAACTAAACAAACCAAACACAGTATGTAAGCATGTGTGTGTGTGTGTGTGTGTGTGTGTGTGTGTGTGTGTGTGAGAGAGAGAGACAAGATGGCTTCTTGTCTCAGGATGTCTGTATTGCCTAGACAAAATGGCGAGCACTGTAAAACTACAAAGATGGCGGAATCAAAGATGGCCGCCAGCATATCATCACATGACTCTTTGTTCTTCGGAGCACATGTGCTCAGGAAGAACAGAGAGGGGGGTGATGTGGGGGGTTAAGATTATCTGAAGCTGTATGTTTATGTTTAACTAGTTCACAGTTTATGTATGTGATCTTAATGTGTGTTAGATACTGCAGTGGGTTAGAAAAGATGGTTAGTTTGCATGCAAGACCTTGTCTATGTGAAGCATAAACTAAACACATCAGATGTGGCGAAGCCAGATACCCAAATAAAAATAACTACAAATGAATCACCACAGTCAAACTCAATGAATAACATTAAACATATTAATACAAGTACATTCTAGAAATCTTAATTGAACAGTCTTGCTCAGCCATGTGCGATTGCTAATGCTAAGGTAAGCCCAGTACGTTACCGATCCATGGAAGAACAGGGTTTGTAATTCCATGTGTTGAAGTTGTGGTTCCAAATCAAAGATGTCGTCTTTGAAGTTAGTTGGTCAAAAGGCAGGCTCTCTCGTCTTCTGGCAGGCAGGCTCTCTCGACTTGGGGGAAAAAAACGTGTTTTTGCATTTGCATCCCCACTTTTTGATCATACAACTTTGCGATTTTAAAACATTTGAGCTAGATTGGTTATATCTGACCATTTCATATATAGAATATGAAGGAAAAATTACATTTCTTATCCTTAAGCCATTTTCCAGGAGAATCAACAGGATGTTCTCCACTGAAACAGCCAAAGTGTTCTGTCAATGGCCGGGCAATAAAAGCTGGTCACACACACCCAGAGCTGAGATGGAAAAATACTGCAAAGGCATATGGGAAAAAGAAGCATCACACAACATCGGTGCCCAATGGCTAGTGGACCTGAGAACTGACCACAGCAACCTCTGAGAACAAGAACCAGTAACCATCTCAATGACAGACATCCAAGAAAGAGGGTCAAAGATGAAGAGCTGGACAGCACCCGGCCCCTACATGATCCACACATACTGGCTGAAGAAGCTAACGGCACTCCATGAACGCCTAGCAGCACAGATGAACCCGATCCCACCCAGAGTGGTTTCTACCTGTACCTGTACTTTTTAACTTTTTGAATTTTTCAAATAAACATGCATAAATATCCATCTGTTGCCTGTTCAATCTGTTCTGAAGAAACAAACCCAGTTCATATTGAAATGTTTTTACATTATTGAGCAATTAGCAAACTTCATAAAATATAAACCCATTTTATTACATTTGGACAAGCTCTTACATTATCCAACAGTTGCGACATGCCCAGCTGAAAAACTTCTATATTTAGTTTTACTTACTACTATAAGTAAAGTACTTTATATACTACTATTACTTACTACTATAGGTTAAGTACTTTAAAGTACTTCATATACTACTATTATTACAAGTAAAGTACTTTAAATTACTTTATATATTACTATTATTACTTATTTTACTTAATATAATTATTTAGTTTTACTGGAAGTACATTTTGATGCTAATACTTCTGTGCTTTTACTTTATTAAGTTTTTATAGATAAATGCATACTGTAAATAGACTGAGGAAAAAAGGTGCACAGGTGTAGACTTATAAAGAATCTTTATTGCACTCACTGGAAAACATTTTTTTGCAGACATAACAGCTCTGCATAACACGGTATAACGTAGTTGAACATTTTACAAGGTTTAAGTTGTGCATTTTGCTCAGAACAACAATTACTTCCCATTTTTTGAATAAAAATTGTCAACAAATTATTCACTGGACCATTGTTGTGAGGTTTCCTGTTATAGTGTCACGGATGAGGTTGGGAGAGCTGTCTATCTGTCCATCATAAGCGGGCGCATTCAGTTGCATGAAGTTGTTTGCAACTTCAGTGTTCCACTCAGGCAAGAAATTGTCTTTCTGAATCCCACATACATTATGCAGTATACAACATGCTGCAGTTACATCTGGTATCATACAAAGGTCAATGTCATTCTTCTTCATCAAACAATGCCACCATCCTTTCAGGCACCCAAAGGCATTCTCAACCACCATCCAAGCTGAACTGAGGGTATGGGTATATTGAGACTGTGTAGCTTGAGAGTTGATGATGCTGGATGTATCATTTCATAAGCCATGGCTTGATGGGGTATGTTGCATCACCGATTATGTGGACAGGGACTTCCACGCCATCAGTTACCGTGGATTTCTAGAAAAGAAGGAATGAAATAAAGTTATTCATATGATAACTGATAAAGTGGTCACTTTTTTGATTGTGGGCCATATAGAAAATAAGGAGACAAAAAAATCAGTAGGCCTACTCACCAGAAATTGTGATCAACCACAGCTTGCAAAACAATTGAATGCCATCCTTTCCTGTTGTAGTAGTCGGCGGGGTTATCTCTTGGGGAGATGGTGGGAATATGTGTGCCATCGGCTGCTCCGGCGCACTGAGGGTAGCCACGGCGTAAAAATCCACGAATTGTGTCATCCAGGCGCTGTCCGGTTGCAAGTTAAATGAACCGCTTGTACAACGTTCTAACTAGCGCCATTGTTACTTGTTGCACCAGCGTGCACACAGTTGACAAACCAACCCCAAACAAACAGGCGATGCTGCGGTACTCCCCGGGTGTTGCGAACCACCACAAAACAATTGCTAGCCTGCGCCGTGGATCGATGGCTTCACGGTAGTTTGTTGTTTTACGTCCCAGTGCTGGGCCGATGAGTTCAATTAAGATGTCGAATGTAGAACGTGACATGCGAAAATGTGCCATCCACTGTTCTTTGCCAAAACGCTGAACTGCTTCCCAGAAAGCGTGTCCATGTCTTCGGTCCCGGACCCATATTCCCCGGTTTGTTGTGGTACCAAGGGAGACAACAGTAGCCATCAAAGACAATTTAAATGATGTTCTTCTTCTGAGATACTCACGGCGACGTCTAATAGATTCAGTCATGAAATCTCTTCGTCTTGCTCTTAGCACAGCTTGAATTTTGAACACCTCCATCAGCAACTTCATTGGACCATCCACTGTGTGAGGACAACCAATCCAAATCCAAACAACATTGGAAGAATGTCTGCACAATCGACGGTGTACATGGTAGCTGCTGTTCTTGTGTGCCTTGTTTGTTGTGCTTTTTTTTAACAATTACGCTCTACAAACTCAAGAAGGCAACGGGGACTGTGGGCTCTGCAGGAAGTTGCATGTCGGAAGCTGTCCACTGATTATGACGTGCACCCCCCCCAAACCCGCCCGTTTACAGCACCTCAGCTAATTAGTATGCATTGCTCCCGGGTGTGACCCAGATCGTATCTGAATTGTCCAGCCCAGGGTTCAACCAGGGTTAACGTACCCTGGTCCAACCTTGGTCATTGGTATGAAAAGGGTATATGTCAGAGACAAAGATGGATGAAGCTACCAGTCCATAGAACCCTCACCAACAGGTATATTCATATTTAGCACTTTAGCTTTATTTCTAGAGTCTCTCTGAGTCGACTTTTGTTGTTTTTGTTTTCTTTAATGCAAGTGAATCAAGAAAGTTAGTTTGTTATGATGGTAATCTATTGTGAATCAGGACTGCCAAACAGTTTCATGTAATGCGCCTAAAAGGTTAATGATAATGGCATACGCAGGACAGGTTTGAACCTTTAGAAGAATTTTCTTTTTGGTTCACGACGTCCCCACAGCACACTTTACGCCAGTGTTTGAGTAAAAACATTGTGTTAAGTATTTGACTAACTTGAGACCATCCATCCCCATAAGGAACCAGGACATGGTGTGTGAAATGTCCCTACTTAGCTTGTTTTATTCAATATGTGTGAAAGCAGACAGAAGTTGACAGAGCAGGAAGAAAACTGAAACAGAAACTGGTGGGTTGGCAAACATTTAAATTTACAGATATGATTTTTAGAAAATGTTTTAGTCAAATTAAATATTATACAGTGTTTACATGAAATTGACCAATTGTTTTTCATAATTTGAAATATTTTTAATCCAAAATATTTGCAGATGACCACATGTGCGGTAGATGTAACTCCTGCGGAAGGCTCTCGTCCTGCTCTTATGTCAGAGACAAAGATGGATGGAGCTACCAGTCCATAGAACCCTCATCAACAGGTATATTCATATTTAGCACTTTAGCTTTATTTCTAGAGTCTCTCTGAGTCACCTTTTGCTGTTTTTGTTTTCTTTAATGCAGGTAAATCAAGGAAGTTAGTTTGTTATGATGGTAATCTATTGTGAATCAGGACGGCCAAACAGTTTCATGTAAAGCACTTAAAAGGATAATAGTAACGGTATATGGACGACAGGTTTGAAACTTCATAGGAATTTTCTTTTTTGTAAAATATCAATCTATTCTGGGACATTCACAACGTCCCCACAGCACACCTTACGCCAGTTTTTGAGTAAAAACTTTGTGTTAAGTATTTGACTAACTTGAGACCATCCATCCCAGGAAACAGAACATGGCGTGTGAAATGTACCTACTTAGCTTGTTTTATTCAGTATGGGTGAGGGCAGACAGAAGTTGATGGAGCAGGAAGAAATATTGTAGTAGAATTTGATATTTTTTCTCTGGAAGCTGCTGTGTTGGCATCCATTTAAATTTTGTTCTTAAGAAAATGCACTCAAACTGAGTTCTGTTTTAGAGTCTCTGCCCTTCAACACATTAAAAAAATATAAGTCTATTTTTTGCCTCCTTTAAAAGGACTGTTTGTAACTTTTTAAGCGTATAAATGTAGCGGGTCGGCACATATGCGCGTTCGCATATGCGCGCTCGCGTGTGGCCGGAGCCTCGTCTCCGCTGCCTGCTCTCCTTCACTCAGACAGCGCGCGCGTCCTCCACCTCTAGACGTGAACGCGTGCTCACTACACACTGCAGAAGAGTTAGTTTAGCTCTGAGAATATCTAGTGAATGCACAGGGGATGTTTGTGCAGAAATAAATGCTGCAGCTCCTCCAGACCAACAGAGGTTTCCCGTGTCTTGTGAAGTGACGGAGCTCTTCAGAGAGTTACGTTGTCTTCTCGTTACCGACCGGGTGCCGATGTCTCCTCTGCTCTCTCCGGCTGCGGAGAGAGCAGGGAGACACGCTGCAGAGCCCCGCTGCTTCAGCCTGCACTTAGGCAGGAAAAGCCAACACTAGGATCAGATCTAAATCATGTTCATGGAGAGACCTTCGTCTGGTCAACTGACATTACTGCCAAGCAGCTGAAATATAGAGTGATATTGTGGTTTTAGCTGACGTGTGTCGCCTCACTGTTTTGAGCGACGCTCGTTCAGGTATATTTAGAGCGAGCAAGCGCGAGCCCGACGCTGACTTTCGTTGATTTCACGGCCACAGGTGTCGCTGTTAACAAGCATTTCTGAAAGTTACAAATAGTCCCTTTAACATTCTGTTTTTGTGCCAAGGGTTTTTTTATGAATCTTTTTGCTCCCTGTGAAAGAATAGGCCCTCGTGGGTCTAAATGGAAAAGGCACTTTAATCAACGTGTTATGTTAAAACAATTAAAACAAGTTCTCTCTCTAAAGGTTTTGCATTTTTTACATTCAATGTTTACTCCAGCTTGCTGTCAGAAGTGAAATGTTTGAGAGAGAGAGACTGGGCAAGCCTCTAGGGATTATATCATAAAGCAATCATACTGAGTTACCTGGATTCAGTAAAAAGTTCAATTGTGTAATTTAAATGAGTTTGATTTATTTTAGTTTAACTAGTGAAATTAATATTTACTATGAACTAAATGTAACTCTTTGTCTAATGACAAACCTGTGATATGATTACTAGTTATATTAGGGTGGTGCTTAGCTTTAGGTGACTGACAGTGGTTGCTGGGTGGTTCACTGTGGTTAAATATAAGGAAAAATTTGCTGTCTGAGATGTAAAGAAAGAATAGCTCTTATGGTGGAAAGTAAAAGGTTTAAAGATTTGACTTTTTGTATGGTAGATATGGGTTGGACAACAATTTCTGGTTCTATGTTTCACATCAGTGGCGACATGTGTTTTGCTGGTCAGGGAATCATGGCTCAAGAGGCAGGAGAAGAGGTCAAAAAGGCCTCATGGTACAATTAAATAATCTATGAACAACTAAGCCTTTCCCAAATTTTAACTGGCCCGGGGTGAAGGTGACTCGATCACAGGTCGTCATTTGTGTTGTTATTGGTTGCCAACCATCCAGCATCAGCAGGTACTCCCCAATACAAGCTGGTCAAAGGGCAACAGAGAGAGAAGAGATACAAACACATGAGAATGGTCAATAAAAAAAACACACATATAAACACACACACACACACACACGCACACACACGCACACACACACACACACACACACACACACACACACAATGTTTGTGCATCATTACTCGTCATGTTGTATCTTTGTATTTCATGCAAACAGGATGTAGGTACCCACATCTGATTGGATGACAACATTTTGTGTTCAGTTAGGTAATAACATAGGGGGTTATAAATACTGAACCACATCCAAAACCTCTGTGCAGTGGCACACTGACTAAGAACACATAACACTGTCCTTGCATGGATTATATTGAGGTGAGGGAAAACACTCAAAAAGCTCAAATCAACTGAAAATCATCAATGTCTTGTTTTCTTTAGAAGATTGTTGTTGCTCTAGTTGTAAATAAATGTTTAAATATTAAATAAATATCACAGATTATTATAGCAGAAATCAAAAAACATGGAACCAGAAGTGACTGTCAACATGACTTACACTGTTAATGACATACATCCCTGCTATGAATCAGATAGTTATGTATTTACAAGCAACCCATCTGCAATATGTGTATTACTGTATATTTTTCTTGGCTTATTATCTTTTATAACAATATGTGGAAACCTTCTTGTAATAATCTCCATCATGTACTTCAAACAGCTCCACACACCTACTAACTACCTTATTTTCTCTCTGGCTGTGGCCGACCTGCTTGTAGGAGTTTTAGTTTGTCCTTTCAGCATGGCATTCACTGTAACCACATGTCTGCATCATGAACATGTAATATGTAAAGTAAAAGACAGCTTTGATATAACACTGTGCACATCTTCTATTCTGCATTTATGTTGTATTTCCATAGACAGATATTATGCTGTGTGTCAGCCTCTGACCTATACAACTGCAATCAATGTTCAGGTTACTGTGATCATGATCCTGGTGAGTTGGGGGATTTCTGTTCTAATTGGAATTTGCATCACAATTGCAGGATTCACCCAAGGAACATGTGAAAATATGTGCTCAGTTGATGTTATAATAGCAAACACTATGGGACCTGTTCTCTCATTTTACCTCCCGGCGATCATAATGCTCTGTATCTACCTGAAGATTTTCCTTCTTGCTAAGAAACAGGTGAACAGCATCCAGAACACAACTTGTCAGAGCACAAAGTCTGGAGCAACTGTCAGTAAGAAGGAGAGAAAAGCCACCAAAACTCTGGCTATTGTTATGGGAGTTTTTCTTTTATGTTTGACTCCTTACTTTCTTTGCATTGTCTTTCAGCCTTTATCTTATAATCCCCCACCGGTTCCGGTGATTGAAACACTCAACTGGCTTGCACTGTCAAATTCAATGCTGAATCCATTTATTTATGCTTTCTTTTACAGCTGGTTCAGATCAGCTTTCAGAATGATCATTTCGGGAAAAATACTTCAAGGTAATTTTGCTAACTCAAAATTGTTTTGATTATTTTATGGCTCGCTAAAATATATAAATGCCCATTGAGGGTGGAACAATAGAATGATATTTTCCCTCTGAAATGTAGAGTCTTAAGCATCACAATACCATGCACTGATAACACAATAAAAAAATAAAATAAAATCATCACTGTGTATTGTTACATGTGCTAGGGATAAATCAATGGTTCCATATGGATATATGTTCAGTAGGAACAAATGGGTTTAGGGTCTGAGTGCCACAGACAGAGAAGGTGATGAAGTTGGAAAAGTTTGGCAACAATATGAAAAAATATATGGAATAATAACCTTAGCATTAAAGTTACAATTGTTAATTTTAAAAAAGCTAAATAAAAATAAAAATAACTTTCTGTCATATTTGCTCAAAAAAGGGAAAAAGTCCAGAGTGCTTGGAAGTTCAAATCAGTGTGATGAAGGTGCTCTTTGGTGGGGTACACAACGGTTCAAAAAAGGGGGGAGTCCAAGGCACTCTTCAGGCAAAAAATAAAAAAGCCTTTATTCAATTGGCTATTTCATGATGAAATGCTAAAAACAATGCTGGTACATATAAGATTGGGTAACAACCCACACGTAGCAGCACAAACAGCCTTCTTCAGGGTTTAACCCCTCAGCACACAGCTTTCCCTTTTGTGAGTACACAGACAATTGATGATTGCAAACACCTGAGCAAGAGGCCAATAAACTCTCGGGTGACAAGTGCAAAATGTGGTCACTAGATTGCTCTACATGATGTCAAGAAAGCAGAGAAAATAATGAAAATAAAATAAGAAAACATAAATTTATAGATAACAAGACAGAAAAAAGTAAATAAGTAATAATATATAACCATTTATGGCAACAGTACCAGGCCACATGCATAAGAGCCACTACAAAGCGGACTAAAATCTATTTCTTTGTTAAGTCCTGGATATATTGTAATACTTCATTTGGTGGATGTAAAAAGTTTCTCTCTGCAGTAATAATTTTAGTCGATCACCACCCTGAATGTTCTTTTTGATGGTTTCTAGGCCTAGTATTTTTGTCTGTTGCCTTCCTATATACTGTAGTATGGAGCAAGCCATTCTCACACTTAGAGATAGTCAGATCTCGGAAATTAATACTCTGTTTGGAATATTCAATACACAATTTTATATCTTTTTTATTAGTATTCAAGAAATCGTGAAACAGTAAAAGTTCCTCCTCAGAACCAGTCAAAAACAATAGAATGTCATCAATGTACCGCCCCCACCATTTTTTCTTCTCACTAAAATTGTTTTGATAAATAAAGTTCTTTTCCCTTAAACCTAATACACCTAAAAAATTGTCACCATATCCTGACAGTAGAAGCCCTCTTCCTCCAAGTGTTCCTAATGGAATTTGCAAGGTTACACCCCGCTCGAAGAAAAACAACCAATCAGAGCCGGGGAGTCTCTCACAATGTCAATCATTGCTTGTGAAATTTCTGAACTCCGATCAAACTGTAAACTAAGCAGTGCTGATCAAATATGAATCAAGATTCTGGTACTGTAATGTCTATTTCTCGCTTTGAATGTTTTCATAAAAACATTTTAGTGTACTGTAAAATGAGAGTTTGTGACCCGGACACCATGTTGAAAAGAGTCGAGCCAAAACCAAGCACCGCCCTGAGCAAATCTCATTTTACAGAATCAAGATTCTGTTACTGTAATGCCTATTCATCACGTTTTCAGAAACATATTTTAGCGTAGCATTTAGCTGTAAAATGAAAAAGTTTGCTCAAGTCGGTGGGCGGCGTTTGGTTTTGGCTCAAGTGTTTTCAACATGGCTGCCGGGTCACAAACTCTCATTTTCTAGTATACTAAAATATGTTTCTGAACACATTTGAGGTGAGAAATAGCCATTACAGCAACATAATCTTGATTCATTTTTAATGAGCTCTTCTTAGTTTGACAGTTTGACAGAAATTCACAAGCAGTGATTGACACTGCGTTAGAGACTCCTCGGGTCTGACTGGTTGTTTTCCTTCAGTCAAGGTTGTTGTTTTAAAGGTGGACCCAAATGCAGAGAGACCAAAACAGGCAGGTGAATTCAATGAAAGACAAGTTTTTAATATCCAAAGCTGATGCTATAAAACAAAGTTGACAAAAACGAGTCCAGATCCAAGGAAACAACAAAGTACAAACGAAACACACCAAAAACCAAACTGAGAACCAAACCAAACTACAAACCAGAAGACACAAGATACACGGGCAGGAGGAACACTAGAAACATGGCAGGAGTGACGAGTATAACGGGAGACAAGGCAAACAAGTGGGACAAGCGGGCACCGAGGATCCCGGGCGGACGGCCCATAGGGCAGGGCAGAGCCAGAGCCGGGAAACTCGGGCAGACGGCCCGGGGGCAGAGCACCGGGTGGACTGCCCGGAGACAGAGCAGAAACAGAGCAGGGAAACTCGGGAACTTGGGGCTGCGGCCCAGTAGTGAAAAGGAAAGGGTCTTGGTGCTGCGGCCCAACAGGGACAGGGACAGGGTCTTGGGACTGCGGCCCAGCAGTAAAAGGGACAGGGTCTTTGGGCTGAAACCCAGGCAGAACAGGGCGTGGCTGAAACCAAGGCGGAACAGGTGAAGGCTGCGGAGGCGGCGAACCAGCTGGGAAAGCAGGTGTTGGTTACGGCCCAATCGGAACAGCGGGTGATGGTTGCGGCCTAACTGGAACAGTGGGTGATTGTTGCGGCCCAACCGGAACAGCGGGTGATGGTTGCGGCCCAACCATAAGAGTAGGTTATGGTTGCGTCCCAACCGGAACAGCAGGTGATGGTTGCGGCCCAACCGGAACGGTAGGTGGTTGCGGCCCAACTGGAACAGGTTATGGTTAAGACCCAACTGGAACAGCAAGTGGTTACTGCCCAACCGGAAACACAGGTGGTTGCGGCCCAACTGGAGTAGCAAAGGTTGTCCCGACCCCTGACAAGAGATGTGGAGCCGGTGTTGGCCGGACCCCCGACAGGAGATGTGGAGCAGGGGTCGACCGAACCCTCGACAGGATGCGTGGAGCAGGGGTCAACCGGACCCCCGACAGGATGCTTGGAGCAGGGGTCGACCGGACCCCTTCATCCATAGAGAAGGGTTCGGCTGGACCCCTGACACAGGAGCAGGCCTGGATTTAGCTGAGACACTGGGCAGCCTAGATTTCTTTCTCCGAAAATCACACGCCTCGCTCCAGGGAAACCAGCCCCCAGACGGCAATCCGGCTGGAAGACAGCAGGCCGGGGCTGGAACTGAGGTTGAGGCTAGGGCCGAAGAAGGCATAACACCTTTCTGCGTTTGTGTAATATGTGGCGGTTAGCCTCCTGAGATTTAATCACCAAACGAAAAATCTACCCGTTTTTATAGCCTGGCAAATGTGTTAATTTCGGACCCAGAGTGGAACTACTCTGGCCATTTTCAAATCATTTGGAAATCTACCATTTAGGCTTGGAGAGGCCCGGGATGAAGGTGATTCGATCACAGGTCGTCATTTGTGTTGTTATTGGTATCCAACCATCCAGAAATCAGCAGGTTCTCTCCAATACAAGCTGGTCAAAGGGCAACAGAGAGAGAAGAGATACGAACACATGAGAATGGGCAATAAAAAAATCTCACACACACACACACACACACACACACACACACACAGTTTATGTAACATTTTGTATCGTTGTATCTCGTTCAAACAGGATGTAGGTACCCACATCTGATTGGATGACCAAATGTTGTGTTCAGTTAGGTAATGACATAAGGGGTTATAAATACTGAACCACGTCAATAACCTCTGTGCAGTGGCACACTGACTAAGAACACATAACACTGTCCTTGCATGGATTATATTGAGGTGAGGGAAAACACTCAAAAAGCTCAAATCAACTGAAAATCATCAATGTCTTGTTTTCTTTAGAAGATTGTTGTTGCTGTAGTTGTAAATACATGTTTAAATATTAAATACATATGACAGATTATTATAGCAGAAATCAAAAAACATGGAACCAGAAGTGACTGTCAACATGACTTACACTGTTAATAACATTCATCCCTGCTATGAATCAGATAGTTATGTATTTACAAGCAACCCATCTGCAATATGTGTATTAGTGTATATTTTTCTTGGCTTATTATCTTTTGCAACAATATGTGGAAACCTTCTTGTAATAATCTCCATCATGTACTTCAAACAGCTCCACACACCTACTAACTACCTTATTTTCTCTCTGGCTGTGGCCGACCTGCTTGTAGGAGTTTTAGTTTGTCCTTTCAGCATGGCATTCACTGTAACCACATGTCTGCATCATGAACATGTAATATGTAAAGTAAAAGACAGCTTTGATATAACACTGTGCACATCTTCTATTCTGCATTTATGTTGTATTTCCATAGACAGATATTATGCTGTGTGTCAGCCTCTGACATATAGAACTAAAATTAATTTTCAGGTTACTGTGATCATGATCCTGGTGAGTTGGGGGATTTCTGTTCTAATTGGAATTTGCATCACAATTGCAGGATTCACCCAAGGAACATGTGAAGATATTTGCTCAGTTGATGTTATAATAGCAAACACTATGGGACCTGTTCTCTCATTTTACCTCCCGGCGATCATAATGCTCTGTATCTACCTGAAGATTTTCCTTGTTGCTAAGAAACAGGTGAACAGCATCCAGAACACAACTTGTCAGAGCACAAAGTCTGGAGCAACCGCCAGTAAGATGGAAAGAAAAGCCACCAAAACTCTGGCTATTGTTATGGGAGTTTTTCTTTTATGTTTGACTCCTTACTTTCTTCTCCTTGTCTTTCAGCCTTTATCTTATAATCCTCCACCGATTCCGGTGATGGAAACACTCAACTGGCTTACACTGTCAAATTCAATGCTGAATCCACTTATTTATGCTTTCTTTTACAGCTGGTTCAGATCAGCTTTCAGAATGATCATTTCTGGAGCAATATTTCAAGGTGATTTTGCTAACTCAAAACTGTTTTGATTAAATTATGGCTCTCTAGAATACATATGTACATGCTCATTAGGGTGGAACAACAGACCAACACTTTGTCACTGAAATGCAGATTCTTAAGCATCACAATACCATGCACTGATAACACAAAATAAACAATTTTTAAAGTCACCACTTTGTACTGTAACATAGTATGCTAAGAAGGAATTATAAGTTCCATATGGATATATCTTCAGCAGAAACTAGGCCTGGAATTTCATCACTTTAGGGGCATGGCCACTTAGCCTTTGGTATTGTCAATTTTTGAGGGCACAGAGGTCAAATGCCGGGGCAAATAATGCATTTAACTTAGGGGTTGGTTAAGGCTGATTATATTTTTGCTACATAACATAACTATCAGTGAAATAAACAAATAAATAAACTGTTTATTTCACAATTTATTTATTGGTATGTACAAATTGTTTATTGTTATTTCCTATTTTGTTGTGTTGTAGCCTACAGACAAAGTTAATAACATTAAAGGTCCAGTTATGAACAACATGGATCAAAGATTTATGGCTGTGTTTTAGTTGTTTAACGAGGACCTGTTATGCTTATATTCAGGTTCATGCTTCTACTTTGGGTTTCTACTAGAACATGTTTACGTGCTTTATCATTGAGCTCTGGGGTGAAGGTGGCTCGCGGTTCTGACGGTGAGCTTTACGACACCCTGTGTCGTTCACCATGCTTTTATGGGACTTATTTTTATCCTCGTAATCACCATTCATATCTATACAACCACTGTGTTTATGATTAAATAATTTACTAGAGCACAAAGTTGTTTACAAGAGCACAAAGTTCTTCATAGATCAAGCCTCTTAATTTTGCTCTCAAAGTGCACCAGATTAATGCATTTAACTTGGCCTTGTTATAGTTATCTTTTAGTAAAATCTAAAATTGAATGCCCTCGATTTCAATTATTCCCCGTGGTATTTAAAATGGTATTTAATATCAATATTTTTCAAGGTATTGTATCAAAGCTATAAATTCGAATTGAGAGTGTACGAATGAATGTGCTGCCTAAGCTTCTCTATCCATTTCAGATGTTGCCTATTGATATTCCTAAACCCACATTTGATAAATTGGACAGGTTAATTTCAAAATTCATATGGCAAGGAAAGCGGCCAAGAATCAGACTAAAAACATTGCAGCTATCTAAACCAAAGGGAGGGCTCAAACTTCCAAACCTAAGATATTACTTCTGGGCTGCACAGTTAAAACCTTTGACAATATGGACCCAGGATTGTACACATACACGTTGGCTTAACATAGAAAAAAGCCTTTGTGCGTGGCCCCTACAGATCTTGCCTTTCTTAGATGTCCCCTTACGAGAAACTCAAATGGGCGAATGGACTAAAGTCACACTAACAATCTGGAGAAAAATCAAACTAGCATTTGGATTGCCCAAAGCAATTTCAGCACTAACCAATATTGGATTCATAAAGGATTTTGTTCCCTCCAGTTTAGATACAGGATTTAGAAAATGGCCAGAACAGGGACTCGTTAACCTACACCAACTCCTGAAGGATGGCAGACTTAAGTCATTCCAGCAGTTGAGAGAGGAATTTAAACTTCCCAATACCGATTTTTTCCGATATCTACAATTAAGGGACTTCCTAACGAAACACAAGGAATGGGATAAATTTCTGGTGCCCACTCCAATTGAAGAGTTCCTGATGAAATTACAAACAGGAAATGAGGATAAGAAAATTATAGGCCATTTTTACCAAATATTTTTAGGCATGAATTTGAACAATACGCTTCAAATAAAAGGTAGATGGGAAATTGAAATGAATACAGACATACCACAGGACATGTGGGAAGAAATATGCACCGAAGCACATCTAGTGACCAACTCTAATAGCTGGAGGGAATTCAAATGGAAAGTAATTTCAAGATTCTTTCGTACACCAGAAATAGTGGCTAAAATGGGCCCTAAACATTCGAATAAATGTTGGAGAAATTGTGGTATACATATTGGCAACCATAATCACATATTTTGGACATGCCCCAAATTAAAAACATTTTGGGAAGAGGTATTTCGGGCACTCGAAGATGTATTCGACCAAAATTTCACCAAATATCCAAAAATGGCACTGCTGGGAGCAATACCAGAAGGCATTAATGGAAGAGCCAAAAAATATCTCTTACAAATATTGCTTACAGCAGCAATTAAATGTATCACAATTATGTGGTTAAAACCTGAGCCCCCAACATACAATTTATGGATCGAGAAGGTATGGGAAATCTACCACATGGAACAAATAACCTATTCCCTAAGACTCCAAAAAGACACATTTGTTAAAAGGTGGAGCCCTGCCAGGATTGTACTAGTGCGGTGATCTGAGTGTTCTTGTATATCCTGGATCATGCTTGTGTCTTTGTCTTCCTGACCCAGGTCACCTCTCTGGGCACGTGCACGCACTCATACACCACACACCCATACAACACACTCCCCCTCCCTTACCTCCGACCCCTTACCACAGTTATCATCATTTAAATTTATGCATTTATTTACTTTACTTTATTTTATTTCAATTATTCGGATTGTCTTTTTTGTGTTCTCTCTTTCCCCCTTGTTTTAAGCTGTAAGATTTTGTGTTAAAACTATGAGACAGCTATCAAAATGAAAATACAGTGATATAGATTGTTATTATGATTGTGTAAGTTGCTGTAACTGCAATAAAAATCAAGTTAAAAAAAAAAAAAGCTATAAATTCCAGTATATTGATACTGTATGTTAGATAAAGGAGTGATAATACAGTATATTCTTTAAATGGCATGCATGGGATGGCATGCAGCAGATGACAGAATGTTTATTACAACCATATGAGACTTGACTTGGACTTGTCACCCAAGACTTGAGACTTAACTTGGACTTCTAGGGTTGCCGACAAGGCAGGCACCGACAACTTTCCAACCACAACTCCGAGCAGCCGCTTCCACAATGGAGGCTTTGAAGATGAAGACTCCATGTCCCCAGCCTCCCCCGGGATGCACAAAAAAATCTTCCGGAGGTGGGAGTGGAGACCCTTTGTGCATAAGCACAAACAACAGTCAGATACTTCCTCTCAGCGACTCGCAGTTGCAAAGAGGTGACCCTCTCATTCTCTGGGGAGAACTCCAACACAGTGATGCTCAGCCAGGGGCTCTTGAGTATCCTCACACCCGCCTGGCCCTTCTCACCCTGGGCAGCTCCGGAAAAGACAAGAGTACAGCCCCTCTCCAAGAATTTGGTTCCAGAACCAGAGCTATGCGTGGACGTGAGCCCAACTATATCTAGTTGATACCGCTCCAACTCCCGCACCAGCTCTAGTTCCTTCCCCAACAGAGAGGTGACATTCCAAGTACCTAGAGTCAGTCTGCAGTGCTGGTGATCAACACACCTAGGTACCTGCCTTCGCCTGCCGGCCGGCTCACATCGCAACTGACCCCAATGCCT
Source organism: Sebastes umbrosus (assembly GCF_015220745.1). Taxonomy (NCBI): domain Eukaryota; kingdom Metazoa; phylum Chordata; class Actinopteri; order Perciformes; family Sebastidae; genus Sebastes; species Sebastes umbrosus. The sequence goes on along the minus strand of NC_051286.1, from coordinate 26,422,808 downwards.
ATCCCTGCTGGTGGTGGGCCAACAGGGTGGCGGCTCCATGTTGAACTTTCGGGCTGTGCCCAGCCGGGCCCCATGTCCCAAGGCCAGGTCCTCAGACGCTCCCCTCCCATGTCCAGAAGGGGGCCCTGGTCTCCCTTTTGCAGGTGCAGTTCCACAACTCTTTTGGGTCTGATTCATAAAGGGTCTGTGAATCGCTCTCAGTCTGGCCCTTTCCCTGGGACCACACTGACTTGGGAGATCCTACCAGGAGCCAATGCCCCCGACAACACAACTCCCGGGGTCACTGGAGCACACAAACCCCTCCACCATGTGGCGATTCATTGAAGTGGTTAAGCCATATTGATACTCAATTTTTCTTCTAGTGCCACCATCAGGCCAAAATATTCACGTATCATGTGAAATTTCTCAGCATCTACTAGATTGATGGGTACAACATTTGGCACAGATATTCATGCTTCTCAGACTATGAATCCTGATGATTTTGGTGATCCCCTGACTTTCCCTCTAGCACCACCGCAAAGTGGTACAATAGGTAACAAAGCAGAATGACTAGGGAAGTGTTGTGGAAGGAGGCCAGGCTGTCTGCTTTCAGCACGCAAGGTTTGCCTGAGAAGAAAGGCGAGGCATGGAAGTTAACTCAGAAAATATTTTGATGCTTATTTTTTTTATTGTGAAACATGCTTGGCATTGAAACTTTTGGTTACTGATGAAAACCCAAGCTGCCTACAACTACTCTCCTTAACGTGCCTGACATGCCCCTGACTCTTGTACAATAATGTTTGCAGTCACCTTGTCATGTCATTGTTGTTGTTACTCATCTGTTCTTGTTTTTTCCACCTTGTAACTTTGTTGGAAAAATATAAACATTACATAATTGCCTAGTGACAATGAAGATAGTTTGCTTATACAACATACCTTGGGGGAAAGAGCTCTCAGCATCACCAGAGCAGCTCAGGGACCAAAAACTCAACAGTCATTCACACCTCTAATGAGAGAGGTGTCAGTTTGCATAATAGCATTGCATCAGACTTTAAACAAATTGTGAAAGCCAAACTAAATATACTGTAAGTTAAGATAGTTGGATTTTAAGACAACATATTTATTTTCAGTAATACAACTAAACCATTTCACACAGTTTGCACATGCAACAGAGAGTTGATTTTTTGATTTATTTGTCTTTCAAAATGTTTGCCACCAATCTGCCTGACTACTGTGCTGTTCCACTATAGAAGCTAAAATCTTAAAGGAAAAATTAACTTAAACATCTGGGTCTTAATGTATAAATTGTGCCCATCATTTTATGGATTATGTTCATTAGACTTAGACCAGTTTAATTACTGAAATTTGGGGGTAACTGATAACTCTAGAGTTAACCCTTTCATCAAAAGATACTGAATGTAATGCCATATTGCATAACAAGTTTGGTCGGGGTTGCTGAAGTATAAACTTTCCTGATTCCAATAAAGAGCAGGACAGAGCTACTAACACTACCTCACACTATGATGTAGTAACATCCAGGACCGGCTTCCACGCATTGGGAAAATAGTATGTGATAGTTATGATCTGTTTTTTTTTTGTAACGTAACCTATAATCCTGAAAGAGAAAAATGCAGTTAACTAATGAAATACTCGTTTATCTTTTGTAGTAATGCTAGGTGGTGCCAAAAAATGTCCTGAGCCCATTATCCAGAACAGAAGCACATGGCTAATTATTATGCAAAATCAGACCTTTCCAGTCACAATGTCATTTTTCCTACCATGGCAAAAGCATGACCTGTCCTACACTGCCTCTAGTTGGCTTTCCCTGATATTCTTACCCTAAACCAGTGTTTCTCAACGGGGGTGGTACCACCCCCCAGGGGGCGTTCAGAGGACATCGGGGGGCGCTGGAAGAAATATTTTTGTAAGGGGGGCGTTGAGGTGTTCTTGGGGGGCGTTTGAACTACACCAAAGATTCATGAGTTGAAAGTTGCAACTACTTGCAAAAGAATGTGGTCTGCAACATTAGAAAACCTGCCAGTTTACACCAATACAACTAGATGAGACGGTGTATCATCTTTACTTCCGTGTTTCTGTCAGCTTTCTGTAGCGCTGCTCCATATGCTGCCTTCACAGGAACGGGTCATCAGAGTATCATCTTCATAAACTTTCACCAACATGGCGTTCACTGTGTCAAGTCAGGAAAATGGAGGCTCTCTTCCTTGGTATTACCCATGGCGGAAATTTAGAGTTTCTTCCTCTTGAAAGCATTAATTTCTCCCGAGGACACACGGTGAACACCATGTTATCGCCGTGGTTACAAATTTACAAGAGGGATATTCCACTCTCGGACTTCCAGTGAAAGCAACTTAGCATCGAGCAAGCAGCCACACACAACCCTCCAGTTTTTCCCGGGAGACTCCCGTTTTTCATTGCTTTCTCTCGGTTTCCTCCCGGAGTCACAATTCTCCCGTATTTCTCCCAATTTATGTCAAATTTTCACACTTTTTTTTTCCTTTTCGTTATCTTTACCTGTTTCTGGAACTGAACAGTGTGTTAAGTCCCTACTGTTGCCACCCGGACGGCAACAGAGCTTCACCAACTGTCTTTTCTCAGGGGAAGAGAGCAGTCTGTGCTCGCGACACAGCTCAGTTTGAGCTCATGTTTAAGCTGCGCTCTCCACAGCGAGCAGGGGCCAGAGTTCAGCTTTGTTCAGTGCAGTGAAAAGCCGTCGCAGCGCTGTGCAAGCCGTTAGAAACAATGTGTTTCAGAGGTCAGTGGTGGCGTTGTCACGTTGTGTCTGAAAGGACCTTCAGTGAGTGAGAGAAGCCCATTCCCTGCACTCATCCTCAGCTGGTCTTCTGACCAACCCCACCTCACATCTTAGCACCCATGAGTGCTAGGGCATTCAGCTGCACTGCTCCCAGGCTCTGGAACTCACTCCCTCCACATATCCAACAGTCTGACACTTTGACAACATTGAAGTTCACACCAGAGGGGTCAATTATTCAGTTTTCTTCCCTGGGAGTTAAAGGTTAAATTAAAAGTTTAACATAAAATGCAGTTGCAGTGAAGTTATTATTTTGTTATTTTCACTCTTTTAAAGTCACCAGAATGCAGGAAACAAAGTCTCTGAAACTCAAATTTTTCTGGGGACGGACCCCCAGACCCTCCAATTAGTTTTAGAAATCCTCTCTTTTTTTTAGGTCTCAAAGTTAGCAAGTATGTTTGTGATACCTAATTAAAGTCTGAAAGTCAAATTTAAAACTCATAAATATATATTCTATTCACATGCTTTTTTAATGATATAACACAGAATAATAATAATACAAATAATAATATAATGAGAATATAAATAAATAATAATAATAATAATAATAATCAACATTAATATTTAGGAAGACAAATAGCCTACATTTTATTTGATGGGGGGCGTCACGGGAAGCAGCGTCGCCGGAAGCATCATCACAATTAGCCTTGCACTAAAACTGACGGCGCAACCCATTGGCTACAGCCAATGACGGACAGGCCATCTGTAGCACTGGAAGTTTCAATTGCCAAACTACTAAATGTAATCCATTTAAAATGTAATTTATATCACATAGAGTTTGCAAAAAGTGACGATATGTTCTGCTACCAATGTCATCTGTAATTTTGGGAAATAATAAATTCATAACAGGTGGAAAAGCACATATTTAAAGGAAAGATCTTAATGGGGAACACGACCCAAATTAAGAATTCCAATAATATGTTATTTCCATGACCTAGGAAATTTCAATCAATATTTGTGAACATAAGCTCCTCTCTCTCAAAGTCAGAAACCAGAGAACAAAGTCTCAAACTTGTGATGCCATATGGGATAAAGTCTTGAGCTGCTCCGTAGACAATGAATGGGAGATTGATTTTGTAGAGCCACAGAATGTTGGTTTTCATTTTTATACCCAAATGAGCTTTATTCTACCATAGAGTTCTCAATTGTGTAAGAAAAAATGTACCCATATACTCAGAACATTCCCCTGGGTGCTTTCAGTGTCATCTATAACAACTTTATACCCTACATAACAAGTTTGACTTATAGCACATTAGCTTATGAATTTTGAAAATGGGCATAGTTCCCCTTTAATGCTGCTTCATGGCCCTGGCTGAAGTGGATAGTTGTGTGATTGGATGGCAACTACTGTGTGTATTTGCTTTTCTCTAAACACAGGAACGCACATACACAAGGAGTTGTATGACTACTCAACATTTGGATCTACATTAAATGCCACTCCCCTGAACCTGATATGCTAATGAGCTCAGACAAACATAAATCTATTCTCAGAATACTGCTCAGTGGCACAGAGACCAAGGAGCCTATCGGTATAGATGCACTAACTAGGATTAATAGGCATGGTGTGAAACATACCGAACACTAACATTCACTTAAAAATCTCTTTATACAGAAACCTGATACTGTTGTGTTATATTTTCTTGATTAAAGGCATTTTGTTGCAAATATTATCTCAGTATTAATGATCATTTATGCATGGAACTTAAATCCTTTATCAACAGGTCTGATGATTTCTGTAATGAATCAGCAAATGTATCTGGCATGACAGCAGTTACAACTTCAAGTTTGTCAACTGTTTTCATCGGCTGTTTATCAGTTTTCATAATGTGTGGAAGCCTTCTTGTAATAATCTCCATCATTTACTTCCAACAGCTCCACACTCCTACAAACTATCTGATCCTCTCTCTGGCTGTGGCTGACCTGCTTGTTGGGGTTTTAGTTTTACCTTTTAGTGTTACACTGGCTGTATGCTCATGTTGTTATCTCGACTTACTCTGTAAGGTACGAGGCACCTTGGACATGTTTCTGTGCATGTGTTCTAATTTGAATTTATGTTGTATTTCTGTTGACAGATATTACGCAGTGTGTCAGCCTCTGAGGTACAGAAGTAAAATAAATGTTCGTACTATTGTCAACATGATCCTGGTGAGCTGGACTGTTTCTGCACTATTTGGAATTGGAAGCACAATTTTGGGAATGAACCAAGGCCAATCTAACAGGTGTCGTTTTTTTCAACACACAATAAGGCCGACTGCATTTATGGTTGCAATTTTTGCGTATTACCTCCCAGCTATCGTAATGTTCTCCATCTACCTAAAGATTTTTATGGTGGCGCAGAGACAGGCACGCAGCATCCAGAACACAACCTGTCAAAACAAAAAGTCTGGAGCAACTATCAGTAAAATGGAGAGAAAAGCCACTAAAACTCTGGCTATTGTGATGGGAATATTTCTAATCTGTTGGACTCCTTTCTTTCTTTGTATCTCCTTTCACATTTTCAATAATAATGCAATACCACCTCCTGTGATTGAAATGCTTAAGGGGCTTGGATGGTCAAATTCAATGCTTAATCCATTTGTCTATGGTCTCTTTTACACCTGGTTTCGAACAGCTTTCAAAATGATAATTTCTGGCAAAATATTTCAAGGTGATTTTACTAATTATAAGCTCTATTGAATCATTATCATATAATGCTGTCACTAATGATGTAGTTTGACCATGAAGGTTATCTTCTCCACTCTTTTTCCACTGCATGTCATATATATATATATACATATATATATATGTATATATATTTACACCAAAATTGCCTCTGTACTAGGCATCCATTATCTGTTTGTACAACTCGCAGATTAAGAAGTTTAAATAATATGTAATGTCATTGTGAATGTCTGTAAATAAATGTAGGATCTGTATATCTCATTGTGTCTCATTTAGTTTGTATTCAATGAACAGTATTCATTATATTTCTGCAGACACTGCTTCCATACGTTGAATGCAGAAGTGTGATACTCCTGAACAATATTTTTAGTCTTTGAACATTACTTCACAATTAAAAGGAAGGCCCTTGCTATAGCAGAGAAACAAGCAAGAAAGCAACCAGAAATTAGTGGCGTTAAAACAAGTTTGAGTTAACATGTTATTATCACTTTAACTTTGACAGCCCTAGTAGAAATGTACTTAGATAAAAGTAGGTCAGTGCAAATTTACAATGAGTAAATGTTACTGCGTAACACTTTTAAAAGGAAAGGTGGGGGTGGGTGGAAGGAGGGTAAAGAAAAATATATATATAATGATGATGTTATACGATAGACATTAAATTAAAGACAAAGTTAGGCTACAAAATAAAGTGCATTAACATGTCAATGTATAGACATTATACCACAGTATGAGGGGAGGAACTAACAAAAATTAATTGATAATAAATGGATGTGATGAAAATGCACGTGAATCGAAATGTATATTATTATTATCGAATGTATAATGAAAAATCAAGCGATAAATTATCAAGTGATCTGATTAATATAAAGCCGATTTGATTAAGACAATCATGATATGATGAAAACAGAGCCATGTTTCATCATTTTCCCCTTCTTATATTCATTTTCATCATTCACAATATAAAAATGACATTCATCATTTAATGAAAGTGGCCTCAAGGGTGGGAGTAACAAAAATGATTTAAGAAAAAGGAAATGATGAAAATGCTAATGAATTAATAATGGAAATGTATGTGAATTGAAAAATAGAGTGATGAATTGTCAATTGATTTAATTAACTTGATTTTATCTGAAACAGTGTTGCACTTACAATCAACTGTCGACCATTCGTCATTCACAACATCCAAATTACATTTATGCTTTACAGCATGTAATTTTTGTTACTTTTGCCCAAAATGTCAATCAAAAACCTTGCCCACTGACTAACTGATCAAGTTTTTGGCTCTCAACTTGCAGGCCTGGTCACAAGCTGCATTGCCCATATGCAATTCTCAACAGAGATGAGTAGGAAGCAAGATGGCTCACTCGTTAGCTCCATCATTAGCTCCCGAAAAACTGTTTTTTTCTGACTGTTATTAAGACTTTTCAAAACAAATTTTAACATTTTCTGGATGCAGTCTGATGAGATATATGATATGAGCATACACTGCAACAGGAAATAAACTGGGACACATTGGGAATGTACGTTTAAAACGGTGAAATGTTCAATATGTCCATGTGTATCTCACACATATAAGCTATGCATATGTGATGTACATATAAGTCACCATATATATTCATATAATATACCTAAGACATCCAGAAGACATTAAAACTTGTTTTTAAAAGTCTTAACATTCTGAATTAAACAATATAGTTTTTCCCGGAGCTGGTGATGGAACTTAGCTAATACTAACAAGTGAGCCATCTCGCTTTCTTCTCATCTCTTTTGAGAGTTGCACATACGTAGTAATGATTGGGTAGGATGTACAAGTGCAATGGCAGCGGCAAATCGAGAAAGCAGTGAAAGAATTCATCCTACAAAAACTGTTTTGCAAAGATTTCATAGTCAATCGTTCTACTACTAACGATTACTAAGGTAATAAATCAAGTGAGAAGTAGGGTCATTTTCTCATGGACTTCTATTCAATTGGACTTTTTTTTAGCAGCCGGAGGAGTCGCCCCCTGCTGGCTATTAGAAATACAAGAAGCAAAGGAGAAGAAAGGCAACCTCAAAGTTTGTATGGCTTCACTGTGCTTACACGTATGGGTCCATTCCCCACAGTTTGATCCAAGTTGCTATGGACCACTACCACATCCCATATCACATCCAGGGCCTGATCATCAGCTACTTCAGAGACATCAAGCTGCGATTCCAATCCGCCAGGTTTACAGCAAAGTACCTCCTGGCCAAGGCTAAACGCATTAGAAGTGGGTGAATAAAGACATCTCCGATGGTTTGTAATACAAATATGTTTTACACTTGTAATACAAAACTAAGTTTGTAATACAAACTTGAAAGAATGCAAGTTTAGGCCACTTATGCATTGGCTTCACTTCTCAGACCCGGAAGAAGCCCACTGGATTTTACATGTAAAGCTCATCTCTATAAAGAGATATCTACATATGAATGCAGAATTTGCAGGCAACGGGAAGATTTTGTTATCCAATGCGTTCTGGTTTCTGTTTGTAGTACAAGTAGTATTGACCAACCACTTTTGAGTGGACTTTGGTTGCATGCAGGTAAACAGTCCGTGTGGAGAGCAGAGGAGACGGAAGGCATTGGCAGAAATGCAATCTCAGAACCAATCGTCTAATCTCTGGCGAAGATTCAAGTTTTTATTAGCTAAAAAATTAAATGTTATCAGAGTGTAAACTGGCTACTTGTGAAACAACTCGGTCGTAAACGTCGTCTCTCAACTCCAACTCCATTCTCATGTCTCAAGTTGCTAATCGAACTGTAAGCAATGGCTGGCGCACAAAAGAGGATATCCGTTGGCCGTTGCCTCCAGAGGTTAATCATCATCAGACCGATAGCCGATGTGTTCAGGGATTGGCCGATATGTATTTAGCTTTCTTTTTTTTTTTAGAAAACAAGCGATTTCTGGTCGCATTACTCAAAATAATGTCTAAAGGGGAAAATGCCTCTTCATTGTGAGATCATAGATACAGATAGTTAAGAACATTATTTTACAAATATTGATGTAGCCAACAATGATCAAAAGATGAAGAATAATAAACACAACGGTGAAATTATTCCTTAATTCTTGAAACTATGTGACCTCTCAAGGGAACTAAGGGCGCTAAGTGGTGAGACACTTAATTTAAGTGAAGGAACATGTGAAGATATGTGCTCAGTGGATGTTATAATAGCAAACACTATGGGACCTGTTCTCTCATTTTACCTCCCAGCAATCATAATGCTCTGTATCTACCTGAAGATTTTCATTGTTGCTAAGAAACAGGTGAACAGCATCCAGAACACAACTTGTCAGAGCACAAAGTCTGGAGCAACCATCAGTAAGAAGGAGAGAAAAGCCACCAAAACTCTGGCTATTGTTATGGGAGTTTTTCTTTTATGTTTGACTCCTTACTTTCTTTACATTGTCTTTCAGCCTTTATCTTATAATCCCCCACCGGTTCCGGTGATTGAAACACTCAACTGGCTTGCACTGTCAAATTCAATGCTGAATCCATTTATTTATGCTTTCTTTTACAGCTGGTTCAGATCAGCTTTCAGAATGATCATTTCGGGAAAAATACTTCAAGGTAATTTTGCTAACTCAAAATTGTTTTGATTATTTTATGGCTTGCTAAAATGTATACATGTCCATTGAGGATGGAACAATAGAATGATATTTTCCCTCTGAAATGTAGAGTCTTAAGCATCACAATACCATGCACTGATAACACAATAAAAAAAATAAAATAAAATCATCACAGTGTATTGTTATATGTGCTAGGGATAAATCAATGGTTACATATGGATATATGTTCAGTAGGAACAAATGGGTTTAGGGTCTGAATGCCACAGACAGAGAAGGTGATGAAGTTGGAAAAGTTTGGCAACGATATGAAAAAATATATAACAACCTTAGAAAACATAAATATATAGATAACAAGACAGAAAAAAGTAAATAAGTAATAATATATAATCATTTATGGCAACAGTACCAGACCACATGCATAAGAGCCACTACAAAAACAAACTAAAATCAATTTCTTTGTTAAGTCCTGGATATATTGTGATACTTCATTTGGTGGATGTAAAAAGTTTCTCTCTGCAGTAATAATTTTAGTCGATAACCACCTTGAATGTTCTTTTTGATGGTTTCTAGGCCTTCAACCATAAGGCTGTCTGGATTGCTGTTATGCACTTCATAAAAGTGCTGATCAAATATGAATCAAGATTCTGGTACTGTAATGTATATTTCTCGCTTTGAATGTTTTCATGAACATATTTTAGTGTACTGTAACATGAAAGTTTGTGACTCGGCCACCATGTTGAAAAGAGTCGAGCCAAAACCAAGCACCGCCCTGAGCAAATCTCATTTTACAGAATCAAGATTCTGTTACTGTAATGCCTATTCATCACGTTTTCAGAAACATATTTTAGCGTACCATTTAGCTGTAAAATGAGAAGGTTTGCTCGAGTCGGTGGGTGGTGTTTGGTTTTGGCTCAAGTGTTTTCAACATGGCGGCCGGGTCACAAACTCTCATTTTCTAGTATACTAAAATATGTTTCTGAACACATTTGAGGTGAGAAATAGCCATTACAGCAACATAGTCTTGATTCATTTTGAATGAGCTCTTCTTAGTTGGACAGTTTGACAGAAATTCACAAGCAGTGATTGACACTGTGTTAGAGACTCCTCGGGTCTGACTGGTTGTTTTCCTTCAGTCAAGGTTGTTGTTTTAAAGGTGGACCCAAATGCAGAGAGACCAAAACAGGCAGGTGAATTCAATGAAAGACAAGTTTTTAATATCCAAAGCTGATGCTATAAAACAAAGTTGACAAAAACAAGTCCAGATCCAAGGAAACAACGAAGTACAAACGAAACACACTGAATACCAAACTGAGAACAAAACCAAACTACAAACCAGAAGACACAAGATACACGGGCAGGAGGAACACTAGAAACATGGCAGGAGTGATGAGTATAACGGGAGACAAGGCAAACAAGTGGGACAAGCGGGCACCGAGGTTCCCGGGCGGACGGCCCATAGGGCAGGGCAGAGTTAGAGCCGGGAAACTCGGGCGGACGGCCCGGGGGCAGAGCAGAAACAGAGCAGGGAAACTCGGGAACTTGGGGCTGCGGCCCAGCAGTGAAAAGGAAAGGGTCTTGGTGCTGCGGCCCAACAGGGACAGGGACAGGGTCTTTGGGCTGAAACCCAGGGGGAACAGGGCGTGGCTGCAAAGACGGCGATCCAGCTGGAACAGGTGATGGCAACGGTCCAGCCGGAAAAGCGGGTGATGGTTGCGGCCCAACCGGAACAGCGGGTGATTGTTGTGGCCCAACCGGAACAGTTGGTGATGGTTGCGACCCAACTGGAACAGCGGGCGATGGTTGCAGCCCAACCAGAACAGCGGGTCATGGTTGCGACCCAACCATAAGAGCGGATGATGGTGGCGGCCCAACCGGAACAGCAGGTGGTTGCGACCCAACTGGAAAAGCAGGTTATGGTTGCGTCCCGACCGGAACAGCAGGGGATGGTTGCGGCCCAACCGGAACAGCAGGTGATGGTTGCGGCCCAACCGGAACGGCAGGTGGTTGAGGCCCAACCGGAACAGGTTATGGTTGCGACCCAACTGGAACAGCAGGTGGTTACGGCCTAACCGGAAACGCAGGTGGTTGCGGCCCAACTGGAGTAGCAAGGGTTGTCCCGACCCCTGACAGGAGACGTGGAGCAGGTGTCGGCCGGACTCCCGACAGGAGACGTGGAGCAGGGGTCGACCGGACCGCCGACAGGATGCTTGGAGCAGGGGTCGACCGGACCCCTTCATCCATGGAGAAGGGTTCGGCTGGACCCCTGACACAGGAGCAGGCCAGGATTTAGCTGAGACACTGGGCAGCCTAGATTTCCTTCTCCGAATCCCAAGCCTCGCTACAGGGAAACCAGCCCCCAGACGGCAATCCGGCTGGAAGACAGCAGGCCGGTGCTGGAGCTGAGGTTGAGGCCGAAGAAGGCATAACACCTTTCTGTGTTTGTGTAATATGTGGCGGTTAGCATCCTGAGATTTAATCACCAAACGGAAAATCCACCCATTTTTATTGCTTGGCAAATGTGTTAATTTCGGACCCAGAGTGGAACTACTCTGGCCATTTTCAAATCATTTGGAAATCTAACATTTAGGCTTGGAGAGGCCCGGGATGAAGGTGACTCGATCACAGGTCGTCATTTGTGTTGTTATTGGTATCCAACCATCCAGAAATCAGCAGGTTCTCCCCAATACAAGCTGGTCAAAGGGCAACAGAGAGAGAAGAGATACGAACACATGAGAATGGTCAATAAAAAAATCTCACACACACGCACACACGCACACACGCACACACGCACACACGCACACACACACACACACACACACACACACACACACACACACACACACTTTATGTAACATTTTGTATCGTTGTATCTCATTCAAACAGGATGTAGGTACCCACATCTGATTGGATGACCAAATTTTGTGTTCAGTTAGGTAATGACATAGGGGGTTATAAATACTGAACCACGTCCAAAACCTCTGTGCAGTGGCACACTGACTAAGAACACATAACGCTGTCCTTGCATGGATTATATTGAGGTGAGGGAAAACACTCAAAAAGCTCAAATCAACTGAAAGTCATCAATGTCTTGTTTTCTTTAGAAGATTGTTGTTGCTGTAGTTGTAAATACATGTTTAAATATTAAATACATATGACAGATTATTATAGCAGAAATCTAAAAACATGGAACCAGAAGTGACTGTCAACATGACTTACACTGTTAATAACATTCATCCCTGCTATGAATCAGATAGTTATGTATTTACAAGCAACCCATCTGCAATATGTGTATTACTGTATATTTTTCTTGGCTTATTATCTGTTTCCACAATATGTGGAAACCTTCTTGTAATAATCTCCATCATGTACTTCAAACAGCTCCACACACCTACTAACTACCTTATTTTCTCTCTGGCTGTGGCCGACCTGCTTGTAGGAGTTTTAGTTTGTCCTTTTGGCATGGCATTCACTCTAACCACATGTCTGCATCATGAACATATAATATGTAAAATAAGAGAAAGCTTTGATGTAACACTGTGCACATCTTCTATTCTACATTTATGTTGTATTTCCATAGACAGATATTATGCTGTGTGTCAGCCTCTGATCTATAGAATTAAAATCAATGTTCACGTTACTGTGATCATGATCCTGGTGAGTTGGGGGGTATCTGTTCTAATTGGAATTTGCATCATAATTGTAAGATTCAGCCAAGGAGCATGTGAAGAAATGTGCTCAGACAATGTTCTAGGTGCATATACTGCAAACACTATGGGACTGGTTCTCTCATTTTACCTCCCAGCAATCATGATGCTCTGTATCTACCTGAAGATTTTCCTTGTTGCTAAGAAACAGGTGAACAGCATCCAGAACACAACCTGTCAGAGCACAAAGTCTGGAGCAACCGTCAGTAAGATGGAAAGAAAAGCCAGCAAAACTCTGGCTATTGTTATGGGAGTTTTTCTTTTATGTTTGACTCCTTACTTTCTTTGCATTGTCTTTCACCCTTTATCTTATAATCCCCCACCGGTTCCAGTGATTGAAACACTCATCTGGCTTACACTGTCAAATTCAATGCTGAATCCATTTATTTATGCTTTCTTTTACAGCTGGTTCAGATCAGCTTTCAGAATGATCATTTCGGGAAAAATACTTCAAGGTAATTTTGCTAATTCAAAATTGTTTTGATTATTTCATGGCTAGCTAAAATATATACATGCTCATTAGGGTGGAACAATAGATTAATATTGTCCCTATGAAATGTAGAGTCTTAAGCATCACAATACCATGCACTGATAACACAATAAAAAAAAGTAAAATCATCACTGTGTATTGTTACATGGTATGCTAGGGATAAATCAATAAAAAAAGGCAAAATAAAAATAAAAATAACTTTCTGTCATATTTGCTCAAACTGTCACTATATCCTGACAGTAGTAGCCCTCTTCCTCCTAGTGCTCCTAATGGAATTTGCAAGGCTCCACCGCTCTCAAAGAAAAACAACCAATCAGAGTCTCTAGAGCTGAGGAGTCTCTAACAATTTCAATCATTGCTTGTGAAGTTTTTGAACTCCGATCAAACTGTAAACTAAGCAGTGCTGATCAAATATGAATCAAGATTCTGGTACTGTAAAGTCTATTTCTCACCTTGAATGTTTTCATAAACATATTTTAGTGAACTGTAACATGAAAGTTTGTGATCCGGCCACCATGTTCAAAAGATTCGAGCCAAAACCAAGCACCGCCCTGAGCAAATCTTTCATTTTACAGAATCAAGATTCTGTTACTGTAATGCCTATTCCTCACTTTGTCAGAAACATATTTTAGTGTACCATATAGCTGTAAAATTAGAACGTTTGCTCAAGTCGGTGGGCGGCGTTTGGTTTTGGCTCAAGTGTTTTCAACATTGCGGCCGGGTCACAAACTCTCATTTTCTAGTTTACTAAAATATGTTTCTGAACACATTTGAGGTGAGAAATAGCCATTACAGCAACATAATCTTGATTCATATTTAATGAGCTCTTCCTAGTTTGACAGTTTGACAGAAATTCACGAGCAGTGATTGACACTGCGTTAGAGACTCCTCGGGTCTGATAAGTTGTTTTCCTTCGGGCACGGTGGAATGTTGAAAATACCATTAGGAGCACTAAAAGGAGGCAAGGAACCTGATTATTTCACAGATTATCTGTCTCAGGTACCACTGTCAATATGACAGAAAGTTATTTTCATTAAAGATACCAACTGTAGCTTTAATGCTTCGAGCATTTTCATATATTCTTTATTATTTGATGAAACATGTATGTGGGCTTAGAGACCTTAAACTTTAATAGAAACATCAAGGCAAACTAAGACATTCTCGTACTGTAGCTATTACAGATGACTAGCCTCCGCCACCAAGTGCGAGAGCCTGGGAGAATTTACTGCTGATGAAGTTCATTTCCTGGTACAGTGCACATATTAGTGCTGACCGATAAATCGTATTTTCATCATCATTGCAATATGAACAAGCGCAATAAACACTTTGGAGATAGTTACCGAACCTCGTTATTAAACGGGCTGCAAGACTAAAGGCTGTAACGTTAGTATTTATCATGAAGCTGCAGCTTGTTGAGTTGCCTCTTAGTGAAGGTTACTGGTTCCCTCTAGTAAGCAGTGTTCCAGTGTATGTGTCCGGGGAGTTTACTGTGAAGCGGTGGAACGGAAGCAGTGAAGCGGTCATGCACTGTTGATGACAAGGTTGGAGGCCGTCTTGATGCAGACTGCGGAGCCTCCGTGTTATTATCGTAAAGTATAGGCGCAACGTACCGATCGGCTACAAAAGCTAAAACAAAAGATTTCTGTAAGTAGTCTAAATGTTGCACCTTCGACATGTCGAAAACAAAATAGGCAAGACATCGAATCTCTAGAAGAGATGCAGCTGACAAATAGGTTACTTGCTAATTATCACGTAATTACCATGAATTGTGCGGACCTGTAGAATGAAGTGTTACCGTTACCTCTTTCACTTTCCATCCCCACCTGATCATAAAGGTAAATAAGACGGGTATCAGTGGAATGGGCCTTTCTGAACCCACACTAAAGTTCATAAAATAGTCTGTGTTCAGAAGGCAGTACTCTACTAAGGTGGTTGAAAACTGATCTCTCAAATACCGTGGAAATAGATCCAAGGATAGACACAGGGCGGTAGTTTCCAACCTCAGTTTTACTGTCCTTATTATAAAGTGGAACTACTCTGGCCATTTTCAAATCATTGGAAAACTTATACCATTTAGGCTCGGAGAGGCCCGGGGGGAAGATGACTCGGTCACAGATCGTCATTTGTGTTGTTATTGGTTACCAACCATCCAGAAATCAGCAGATTCTCCCCAATACAAGCTGGTCAAAGGGCAGACAACAGAGAGAGTAGCGATACAAACACATGAGAATGGTCATTAAAATACTCACACACACAAACACACAGTTCGTGTAACATTACTCGTCATTTTTTATCTTTGTATCTCATGCAAACAGGATGTAGGTACCCACATCTGATTGGATGACCACATCTCGTGTTCAGTTAGGTAATGACATAGGGGGTTATAAATACTGAACCACGTCCAAAACCTCTGTGCAGTGGCATACTGACTAAGAACACATAACACTGTCCTTGCATGGATTATATTGAGGTGTTACTAGGTAAGGGACAAAAATTGGAAAGCTCAAATGAACTAAAAATCATAAATGTCTTGTTTTCTTTAGAAGATTGTTGTTCCTGTAGTTGTACATCAATGCTGGGCTAATAAATGTTTAAATATTAAATAAATACCACAGATTATTTTTGCAGAAATCATGGAACCAGAAGTGACTGTCAACAGGACTTACACTGTTAATAACATACATCCCTGCTATGAATCAGATAATACAAGTTATGTATTTACAAGCAACCCCTCCATTATATGTGTATTAGTATATATTTTCCTTGGCTTATTATCTGTCGCCACAATATGTGGAAACCTTCTTGTAATAATCTCCATCATGTACTTCAAACAGCTCCACATCCCTACCAACTACCTTATTTTCTCTCTGGCTGTGGCCGACCTGCTTGTTGGAGTTTTAGTTTTTCCTTCCAGCATGGCATTCACTGTAACCTCATGTCTGCATCATGAACATGTAATATGTAAAATACGAGACAGCTTCGATGTAACACTGTGCACATCTTCTATTCTGAATTTATGTTGTATTTCCATAGACAGATATTATGCTGTGTGTCAGCCTCTGACCTATACAACTAAAATCAATGTTCACGTTACTGTGATCATGATCCTGGTGAGTTGGGGGATTTCTGTTCTAATTGGAATTTGCATCACAATTGCAGGATTCAGCCAAGGAACATGTGAAGATATGTGCTCAGTTGATATTATAATGGCAAACACTATGGGACCAGTTCTTTCATTTTACCTACCAGCGATCATAATGCTCTGTATCTACCTGAAGATTTTCCTTGTTGCTAAGAAACAGGTGAACAGCATCCAGAACGCAACCTGTCAGAGCACAAAGTCTGGAGCAACCGTCAGTAAGATGGAGAGAAAAGCCACCAAAACTCTGGCTATTGTTATGGGAGTTTTTCTTTTATGTTTGACTCCTTACTTTCTTCTCCTTGTCTTTCAGCCTTTATCTTATAATTCCCCACCGGTTTCAGTGATTGAAACACTCAACTGGCTTACACTGTCAAATTCAATGCTGAATCCACTTATTTATGCTTTCTTTTACAGCTGGTTCAGATCAGCTTTCAGAATGATCATTTCTGGAGCAATATTTCAAGGTGATTTTGCTAACTCAAAACTGTTTTGATTAAATTATGGCTCTCTAGAATACATATGTACATGCTCATTAGGGTGGAACAACAGACCAACACTTTGTCACTGAAATGCAGATTCTTAAGCATCACAATACCATGCACTGATAACACAAAATAAACAATTTTTAAAGTCACCACTTTGTACTGTAACATAGTATGCTAAGAAGGAATTATAAGTTCCATATGGATATATCTTCAGCAGAAACTAGGCCTGGAATTTCATCACTTTAGGGGCATGGCCACTTAGCCTTTGGTATTGTCAATTTTTGAGGGCACAGAGGTCAAATGCCGGGGCAAATAATGCATTTAACTTAGGGGTTGGTTAAGGCTGATTATATTTTTGCTACATAACATAACTATCAGTGAAATAAACAAATTAATAAACTGTTTATTTCACAATTTATTTATTGGTATGTACAAATTGTTTATTGTTATTTCCTATTTTGTTGTGTTGTAGCCTACAGACAAAGTTAATAACATTAAAGGTCCAGTTATGAACAACATGGATCAAAGATTTATGGCTGTGTTTTAGTTGTTTAACGAGGACCTGTTATGCTTATATTCAGGTTCATGCTTCTACTTTGGGTTTCTACTAGAACATGTTTACGTGCTTTATCGTTGAGCTCTGGGGTGAAGGTGGCTCGCGGCTCTGACAGTGAGCTTTACGGCACCCTGTGTCGTTCACCATGCTTTTATGGGACTTATTTTTATCCTCGTAATCACCATTCATATCTATACAACCACTGTGTTTATGATTAAATAATTTCTAAGAGCACAAAGTTGTTTACAAGAGCACAAAGTTCTTCATAAATCAAGCCTCTTAATTTTGCTCTCAAAGTGCACCAGATTAATGCATTTAACTTGGCCTTGTTATAGTTATCTTTTAGTAAAATCTAAAATTGAATGCCCTCGATTTCAATTATTCCCCGTGGTATTTAAAATGGTATTTAATATCAATATTTTTCAAGGTATTGTATCAAAGCTATAAATTCGAATTGAGAGTGTACGAATGAATGTGCTGCCTAAGCTTCTCTATCCATTTCAGATGTTGCCTATTGATATTCCTAAACCCACATTTGATAAATTGGACAGGTTAATTTCAAAATTCATATGGCAAGGAAAGCGGCCAAGAATCAGACTAAAAACATTGCAGCTATCTAAACCAAAGGGAGGGCTCAAACTTCCAAACCTAAGATATTACTTCTGGGCTGCACAGTTAAAACCTTTGACAATATGGACCCAGGATTGTACACATACACGTTGGCTTAACATAGAAAAAAGCCTTTGTGCGTGGCCCCTACAGATCTTGCCTTTCTTAGATGTCCCCTTACGAGAAACTCAAATGGGCGAATGGACTAAAGTCACACTAACAATCTGGAGAAAAATCAAACTAGCATTTGGATTGCCCAAAGCAATTTCAGCACTAACCAATATTGGATTCATAAAGGATTTTGTTCCCTCCAGTTTAGATACAGGATTTAGAAAATGGCCAGAACAGGGACTCGTTAACCTACACCAACTCCTGAAGGATGGCAGACTTAAGTCATTCCAGCAGTTGAGAGAGGAATTTAAACTTCCCAATACCGATTTTTTCCGATATCTACAATTAAGGGACTTCCTAACGAAACACAAGGAATGGGATAAATTTCTGGTGCCCACTCCAATTGAAGAGTTCCTGATGAAATTACAAACAGGAAATGAGGATAAGAAAATTATAGGCCATTTTTACCAAATATTTTTAGGCATGAATTTGAACAATACGCTTCAAATAAAAGGTAGATGGGAAATTGAAATGAATACAGACATACCACAGGACATGTGGGAAGAAATATGCACCGAAGCACATCTAGTGACCAACTCTAATAGCTGGAGGGAATTCAAATGGAAAGTAATTTCAAGATTCTTTCGTACACCAGAAATAGTGGCTAAAATGGGCCCTAAACATTCGAATAAATGTTGGAGAAATTGTGGTATACATATTGGCAACCATAATCACATATTTTGGACATGCCCCAAATTAAAAACATTTTGGGAAGAGGTATTTCGGGCACTCGAAGATGTATTCGACCAAAATTTCACCAAATATCCAAAAATGGCACTGCTGGGAGCAATACCAGAAGGCATTAATGGAAGAGCCAAAAAATATCTCTTACAAATATTGCTTACAGCAGCAATTAAATGTATCACAATTATGTGGTTAAAACCTGAGCCCCCAACATACAATTTATGGATCGAGAAGGTATGGGAAATCTACCACATGGAACAAATAACCTATTCCCTAAGACTCCAAAAAGACACATTTGTTAAAAGGTGGAGCCCTGCCAGGATTGTACTAGTGCGGTGATCTGAGTGTTCTTGTATATCCTGGATCATGCTTGTGTCTTTGTCTTCCTGACCCAGGTCACCTCTCTGGGCACGTGCACGCACTCATACAGCACACACCCATACAACACACTCCCCCTCCCTTACCTCCGACCCCTTACCACAGTTATCATCATTTAAATTTATGCATTTATTTACTTATTTACTTAAACTATGAGACAGCTATCAAAATGAAAATACAGTGATATAGATTGTTATTATGATTGTGTAAGTTGCTGTAACTGCAATAAAAATCAAGTTAAAAAAAAAAAAAGCTATAAATTCCAGTATATTGATACTGTATGTTAGATAAAGGAGTGATAATACAGTATATTCTTTAAATGGCATGCATGGGATGGCATGCAGCAGATGACAGAATGTTTATTACAACCATATGAGACTTGACTTGGACTTGTCACCCAAGACTTGAGACTTAACTTGGACTTCTAGGGTTGCCGACAAGGCAGGCACCGACAACTTTCCAACCACAACTCCGAGCAGCCGCTTCCACAATGGAGGCTTTGAAGATGAAGACTCCATGTCCCCAGCCTCCCCCGGGATGCGCAAAAAAATCTTCCGGAGGTGGGAGTGGAGACCCTTTGTGCATAAGCACAAACAACAGTCAGATACTTCCTCTCAGCGACTCGCAGTTGCAAAGAGGTGACCCTCTCATTCTCTGGGGAGAACTCCAACACAGTGATGCTCAGCCAGGGGCTCTTGAGTATCCTCACACCCGCCTGGCCCTTCTCACCCTGGGCAGCTCCGGAAAAGACAAGAGTACAGCCCCTCTCCAAGAATTTGGTTCCAGAACCAGAGCTATGCGTGGACGTGAGCCCAACTATATCTAGTTGATACCGCTCCAACTCCCGCACCAGCTCTAGTTCCTTCCCCAACAGAGAGGTGACATTCCAAGTACCTAGAGTCAGTCTGCAGTGCTGGTGATCAACACACCTAGGTACCTGCCTTCGCCTGCCGGCCGGCTCACATCGCAACTGACCCCAATGCCTATCCCTGCTGGTGGTGGGCCAACAGGGTGGCGGCTCCATGTTGAACTTTCGGGCTGTGCCCGGCCGGGCCCCATGTCCCAAGGCCAGGTCCTCAGACGCTCCCCTCCCATGTCCAGAAGGGGGCCCTGGTCTCCCTTTTGCAGGTGCAGTTCCACAACTCTTTTGGGTCTGATTCATAAAGGGTCTGTGAATCGCTCTCAGTCTGGCCCTTTCCCTGGGACCACACTGACTTGGGAGATCCTACCAGGAGCCAATGCCCCCGACAACACAACTCCCGGGGTCACTGGAGCACACAAACCCCTCCACCATGTGGCGATTCATTGAAGTGGTTAAGCCATATTGATACTCAATTTTTCTTCTAGTGCCACCATCAGGCCAAAATATTCACGTATCATGTGAAATTTCTCAGCATCTACTAGATTGGTGGGTACAAAATTTGGCACAGATATTCATGCTTCTCAGACTATGAATCCTGATGATTTTGGTGATCCCCTGACTTTCCCTCTAGCACCACCGCAAAGTGGTACAATAGGTAACAAAGCAGAATGACTAGGGAAGTGTTGTGGAAGGAGGCTAGGCTGTCTGCTTTCAGCATGAAAGGTTTGCCTGAGAAGAAAGGCGAGGCATGGAAGTTATCTCAGAAAATATTTTGATGCTTATTTTTTTTATTGTGAAACATGCTTGGCATTGAAACTTTTGGTTACTGATGAAAACCCAAGCTGCCTACAACTACTCTCCTTAACGTGCCTGACATGCCCCTGACTCTTGTACAATAATGTTTGCAGTCACCTTGTCATGTCATTGTTGTTGTTACTCATCTGTTCTTGTTTTTTCCACCTTGTAACTTTGTTGGAAAAATATAAACATTACATAATTGCCTAGTGACAATTAAGATAGTTTGCTTATACAACATACCTTGGGGGAAAGAGCTCTCTGCACCACCAGAGCAGCTCAGGGACCAAAAACTCAAAAGTCATTCACACCTCTAATGAGAGGTGTCAGTTTGCATAATAGCATTGCATCAGACTTTAAACAAATTGTGAAAGCCAAACTAAATATACTGTAAGTTAAGATAGTTGGATTTTAAGACAACATATTTATTTTCAGTAATACAACTAAACCATTTCACACAGTTTGCACATGCAACAGAGAGTTGATTTTTTGATTTATTTGTCTTTCAAAATGTTTGCCACCAATCTGCCTGACTACTGTGCTGTTCCACTATAGAAGCTAAAATCTTAAAGGAAAAATTAACTTAAACATCTGGGTCTTAATATATAAGTTGTGCCCATCATTTTATGGATTATGTTCATTAGACTTAGACCGGTTTAATTACTGAAATTTGGGGGTAACTGATAACTCTAGAGTTAACCCTTTCATCAAAAGATACTGATGTCGTATGTGGAGTTTACAAAGGGGACCCAATCGCAGAGTAACAGGCAGGACAGGTAGTTAGAAATAAAAGCGAGCTTTAATAGAGCTGAAAAAATCCAAAACAACAAAAGGCAGGGAGGAGAACCAAGTACAAAAGAACAAATAGAAACAAACAACAAAAACCAAACAGAGGACCAAAACCAAAAATCACAAACCAGGGAAACACGAGGAACACCAGGATCAGAGCAGGAGGAAACAAGGAACACGGAGGACAAGGTAGACGGGGCTGGAGAGACAAACGAACCGACCAGGACAGACGGGAACACACAGGCTTAAATACAAGACATGATTACACACAGGTGAAACAAATCAGGGCGGGACAGACAATCAACAAAAGGCGGGAAAACAAACAAAGGTGGGAAGTAAAACCAGACAAGACTCAGGAGGAATGAATTACCAAAATAAAACAGGAAACACCGGAATCATAAAAGACACCAAATCCAAAATCACATAAAAGTAAATAATACCAAGAGACTGGCACAGCCAGAACATGACAACTGAATGTAATGCCATATTGCATAACAAGTTTGGTCGGGGTTGCTGAAGTATAAACTTTCCCGATTCCAATAAAGAGCAGGACAGAGCTACTAACACTACCCCACACTATGATGTAGTAACATCCAGGACCGGCTTCCACGCATTGGGAAAATAGTATGTGATAGTTATGATCTGTTTTTTTTTGTAACGTAACCTATAATCCTGAAAGAGAAAAATGCAGTTAACTAATGAAATACTCGTTTATCTTTTGTAGTAATGCTAGGTGGTGCCAAAAAATGTCCTGAGCCCATTATCCAGAACAGAAGCACATGGCTAATTATTATGCAAAATCAGACCTTTCCAGTCACAATGTCATTTTTCCTACCATGGCAAAAGCATGACCTGTCCTACACTGCCTCTAGTTGGCTTTCCCTGATATTCTTACCCTAAACCAGTGTTTCTCAACGGGGGTGGTACCACCCCCCAGGGGGCGTTCAGAGGACATCGGGGGGCGCTGGAAGAAATATTTTTGTAAGGGGGGCGTTGAGGTGTTCTTGGGGGGCGTTTGAACTACACCAAAGATTCATGAGTTGAAAGTTGCAACTACTTGCAAAAGAATGTGGTCTGCAACATTAGAAAACCTGCCAGTTTACACCAATACAACTAGATGAGACGGTGTATCATCTTTACTTCCGTGTTTCTGTCAGCTTTCTGTAGCACTGCTCCATATGCTGCCTTCACAGGAACAGGTCATCAGAGTATCATCTTCATAAACTTTCACCAACATGGCGTTCACTGTGTCAAGTCAGGAAAATGGAGGCTCTCTTCCTTGGTATTACCCATGGCGGAAATTTAGAGTTTCTTCCTCTTGAAAGCATTAATTTCTCCCGAGGACACACGGTGAACACCATGTTATCGCCGTGGTTACAAATTTACAAGAGGGATATTCCACTCTCGGACTTCCAGTGAAAGCAACTTAGCATCGAGCAAGCAGCCACACACAACCCTCCAGTTTTTCCCGGGAGACTCCCGTTTTTCATTGCTTTCTCTCGGTTTCCTCCCGGAGTCACAATTCTCCCGTATTTCTCCCAATTTATGTCAAATTTTCACACTTTTTTTTTCCTTTTCGTTATCTTTACCTGTTTCTGGAACTGAACAGTGTGTTAAGTCCCTACTGTTGCCACCCGGACGGCAACAGAGCTTCACCAACTGTCTTTTCTCAGGGGAAGAGAGCAGTCTGTGCTCGCGACACAGCTCAGTTTGAGCTCATGTTTAAGCTGCGCTCTCCACAGCGAGCAGGGGCCAGAGTTCAGCTTTGTTCAGTGCAGTGAAAAGCCGTCGCAGCGCTGCGCAAGCCGTTAGAAACAATGTGTTTCAGAGGTCAGTGGTGGCGTTGTCACGTTGTGTCTGAAAGGACCTTCAGTGAGTGAGAGAAGCCCATTCCCTGCACTCATCCTCAGCTGGTCTTCTGATCAACCCCACCTCACATCTTAGCACCCATGAGTGCTAGGGCATTCAGCTGCACTGCTCCCAGGCTCTGGAACTCACTCCCTCCACATATCCAACAGTCTGACACTTTGACAACATTGAAGTTCACACCAGAGGGGTCAATTATTCAGTTTTCTTCCCTGGGAGTTAAAGGTTAAATTAAAAGTTTAACATAAAATGCAGTTGCAGTGAAGTTATTATTTTGTTATTTTCACTCTTTTAAAGTCACCAGAATGCAGGAAACAAAGTCTCTGAAACTCAAATTTTTCTGGGGATGGACCCCCAGACCCTCCAATTAGTTTTAGAAATCCTCTCTTTTTTTTAGGTCTCAAAGTTAGCAAGTATGTTTGTGATACCTAATTAAAGTCTGAAAGTCAAATTTAAAACTCATAAATATATATTCTATTCACATGCTTTTTTAATGATATAACACAGAATAATAATAATACAAATAATAATATAATGAGAATATAAATAAATAATAATTTATAATTTGCGGCTCAAGCTAAAAGATTGGTAATTCTGGGCTTGTCTGTCTGCAGTAACGACACCACTCTACCGTGGTCTGGATCCATCACCGCAGAAGAACCAGAGTCTGGGGCTGTTTCAACCGAACCCGAGGAGTTGTGGTGTTTGAAAAAAGCAAAGCCCAAGACAACAGCCAGCACCTCTCTATGTCATGTCCGAGTGGAGACATGCTCTCTCATCGGCGGGATCAGAGTGGAAGCACCGGTGAGTTCGACCCCATACAGACCAGAGCACTGGTCTGTAATCTGCAAGGGGAAACATGCTGCAAAGCGCCCGTCTCCTCCTCCTCCACCTGTGGATATCCCTCTGGCCAACAAGTTCAACATCCTGAGTCTGCAGGATTTTCCTCCCGTGGAGGAATGCTTCCACCTTCCACCATCTTCTCTGTCTCAAACCTCGGCTTCCAGCGGACCAAGCGCCAAGACCCCCAGCCTGGTCCTTCATCGACACATCCTGACACAGCGGCTATCCATCAACGGGGGTCCCAACATCGGGCTCCATCCCACCACCACCACACCCCTGGAGGCTCAGGTGTGCTCAACGAGAGACAACGCCCTCCCTCGGTGCTTGTTATCAGTACCTCTATGGTCCGCCATATGGCGGTGCGTAGTGGCCGGACCTTCTGCTACGCAGGTGCCTGCCTACTCTGGCTGTCTGCTGTCTCTCTGTCAAAAAGTCCAAGATCCATCTGCACATGCCAGGATCCACGCCAAGCAAAAACAACTTTTCAATGAGCTGTTGGGGCAGGATTGTGTTAAATGCCGAGCTGAAATCAATGAACAGGATCCTGGCATAAGTGTTCTTGTTCTCCAGATGCGTCAGAGTGAGGTGGAGCAGAGTGGAGATGGCATCCTCTGTAGAACGGTTCGCTCTGTATGCAAACTGCAACGGGTCCAAACTTGTTGTGAGGCATGACTTGATGTGATTCATGACAAGCCGCTCCAAGCATTTCATGACTATAGGGGTCAAGGCTACAGGGCGGTAGTCATTCATGGAGGCTGGATTCGGCGATTTGGGCAGAGGTATTATGGTGGCGCTTTTGAGACAGATGGGCACTCTGGCTTGGCTGAGGGAGATGTTGAATATGTCCGTGAAGACATCCTTCAGCTGTTCTGCACATTCCCTCAGCACACAACCTGGGATGTGATCTGGACCAGCAGCCTTTCGAGGGTTGATGTTGGAGAAGACCCTCTTTACGCTGTCTGCGGTCAGCTGCAGTGCCTGGTTGGTGGGAGGCAGTGCCCGCCTTTGTGCTGCTCTGTTGTTGTCTGTAATCTCAAACCGAGAGAAAAAGGTGTTGAGGTTATCTGGTAGGGAGGGGTCATTGTCCGTTGCCCGTACAGTAGGCTTGTAGCCTGTAGCTCTCTGGAATCCCTGCCATAAGCTCCTTGTGTCCTTGGTGTCGGTGAAATTGCTGGACAGCTTTTTCCCATATGCCCTTTTCGCCTCTCTGATTCCTCTTTTTAGGTTGTTCCTTGCCATATTGTACGCTTCAGTGTCACCAGATCTGAATGCAGCATCACGAAGCCTCAGTAAGGAGCGAACCTCCCCAGTCAGCCAAGATTTATCAGTGGGACGCAGCTTGACAGTTTTTGTAAGTCACATCATCAATGCATTATGCACGTATTGTCTGTAGGCCATGCAAGACAAGTAGCCATCTTGTCTTTGTCCCTCTCCCTCTCTCTCTCACACACACAAAAAAACATACACATGCTCACAATGTGTTTGGTTTGTTTAGTTTAGTTATTTAGTTAGATTAATATTGTGTTTTAAACCTTTATTAACTTGTAAATAAATGTTTGTGGATTATACATGCTGGTCTGTCTTATATTGTACACGAGTGAATAATGCCAACCACTGCTGTGTCAAGAACTCCAATATCCTTCAACCTTTACTATCTATTTTGGTTATAGTTATTAATTTAATTATTAATCAAAGTTACAAATTGATAGTTTAGCATATTTAATGAGACTTATCTATGAGACTACATTAATGTGCTATCATTTCCTCTTTGTTTCAAAGAATAGTGCCCCGAGGATGATTTAATATAAATGAAATCATATTATTCAATATAATTAATAATTATTTTGATAATTATTTACTTTTGATAGACATTTTAATGTCTTTTGAGCTTATGTGCCATGTCATTTTGTGCCCTGTTATTATTATATATTGATAATTTATTAATATTAATTTTATTGATATTGATAATTATCTTTAATATTTTCTAATAAATAGACCAGGTCCTATCTGCATCCCCAACAAGTACAATGGCAGCAGCAAATCAAGAGAGGGCAGTGAAAGAATTCATCGTACAAAAACATGTATGGGTCCATTCCCCACAGTTTGACTACCACATCCCATATCACATCCAGGGCCTGATCACAAGCTACTTCAGAGATATGTGTTTACCAAAATATTCAACTGCTCTGTTCCAACATGCCTTAAATCCTCTGCCATCTGTGCCCAAAATAATCATCTGCCGCCCTTGGATGGCCAGGATGTCTGCTTCTGCTGCCGTGGCTGGCAGCATCGGGCCGAGGCCGACTCATGCCCCACCTGCCTTGCGTTCCCTCGGGAGAAGCAAAAGGCTCCTTGTGCACAGCACACAAGCCCAGCCAGCTCCACTGTCAGGACTCTTTCATGTGACCTTTGCTTTTACTCTGTAACAGATGTGACTTGAAATGTAGCAAAGTACTGGTACATAGTTGACATTTTACCTCTGCATTTAACCCTAAGCATTTGTGAGCAGTAGGCTGCTGTCAGCGCCAGGGGAGCAACTTGGGGTTCAGTGTCTCGCTCAAAGACATGCGGACATGTTATACAGGTTCGAGCTGCCAACCTTGTGATTAAAGGATGACCCCCCCCCACACACACTTACGTGGTGGACACACATCCAACGTCAGGAGCGCGTGGCGGCTGCGTGGCATGTTGTTTTTTATTTCGGCGTCCATGTTAACAAATTAGAGCAGCCACACCGCCTGCATGAGACGCGCGTCAAACGTTATTCTATTTTCGATTCTATTTATAGAATAGAGGTCTCGCCTATTTTTCACGCGAGCCGCGCACGTCTCAGCTGCGTCTCACTGCAGCAACAGACAGTGAAGGTGATCTATTGACTGTATATTATCACCATACCAGCAAGATTACTACAGTTTACATGTCTAGACATCTGTAGAATATGTCACAGACAGTGAAAGTGATCTATTGACAGTATATTAACATCATATCAGCAAGACTTTACTACAGTTTTGATGTCTATCTGTAGAACATGTTACGGAGAGGAAAAAAGTAAAGAATTATTTTTAAATCAACACTTCCTGCATTCATTTCAAAATAAAAGCCCTCCGGCATTTTTTCTATCGACCGAATTCCTTCATTTGTTAACACAAGGCTTTTATTCTGAAATATGAGCAGTCAGTGCTGTGGAACACGCAGTCACTTTGAGAGCTCCATGAATCGATAAAGTATAGGGTTTAAATCAACACTTCCTGCTTTCATTTTGAAATAAAAGCCCTC
Source organism: Sebastes umbrosus (assembly GCF_015220745.1). Classification (NCBI taxonomy): domain Eukaryota; kingdom Metazoa; phylum Chordata; class Actinopteri; order Perciformes; family Sebastidae; genus Sebastes; species Sebastes umbrosus. The sequence goes on along the minus strand of NC_051286.1, from coordinate 26,395,102 downwards.
AAGCGTTTTTTCTGTGGACAGAATCCCTTCATTTGTTAACGCGAGGCTTTTATTCTGAAATATGTGCCGGACAGTGTTCTAGAACATAGAGTGACTTGGAGAGTTCCATGAATGAATATAGTACTGAGTTTTAATTGTGGATTATTACTATTATTTACAAATTATCACACGTTTCTTAACCTTTCTCTGTCTAAAATAAATACAAATCACATTTATCATTAAGTTAAATGGCCATTAAAAGGCAAACTCTATGTAGAAAGAAAGGGCTGACAGCAGCAGCAAAAACGCAGCAGATACGCGGCCGACACGCAGCTACTGCGAACACCAGACACGTGTATCACGCAGCCACCACGCCATGCAGCCGCCACGCGCCCCTGAGGTTGTATATGTGCCCCAAGCTTAAAGCCACAGCCACCACAATAAAATTGTTTCTTAAAGTTGCAGTGATCCATTTAAAAGATAACTTCATGTGTGGTAAATTAAACACACACATGCACATACACAAGGAGTTGTAAGATTACTCATCATTTTTAGTCTACATTAAATGCCACTCCCTTGAACCTGATATGCTAATGAGTCCAGAAAAAATAAATATAATCTCAGAATACTGCTCAGCTGCACAGAGGCTAAGGACCCCTGTCAGTACAGATGCACAAACTAGGATTAATAGGCATGGTGTGAAACATACCGAGCTCTAACATTCACTGAAAAATCTCTCTATACAGAAAACTGATACTGTTATATTTTCTTGATTAAAGGCATTTTGTTGCAAATGTTATCTCAGTATTAGTGATCATTTATGCATGGAACTTAAATCCTTTCTCAACAGGTCTGATGATTTCTGTAATGAATCAGCAAATATATCTGGCATGACAGCAGTTACAACTTCATATTTATTATGTATATTCGTTGGCTGTTTATCAGTTCTTATAATGTGTGGAAACCTTCTTGTAATAATCTCCATCATTTACTTCCAACAGCTCCACACTCCTACAAACTATCTGATCCTCTCTCTGGCTTTGGCTGACCTGCTTGTTGGGGTTTTAGTTTTACCTTTTAGTGTTATACTGGCTGTATGCTCATGTTGTTTTCTCGACTCACTCTGTAAGGTACGAAGCACCTTTGATATGCTTCTGTGCGCATCCTCTATTTTGAACCTGTGTTGTATATCTGTTGACAGATATTACGCAGTGTGTCAGCCTCTGAGGTACAGAAGTAAAATAAATGTCCGTACTATTGTCAACATGATCCTAGTGAGCTGGACTGTTTCTGCACTAATTGGAATTGGAAACACAATTTGGGGACTGAGCAAAGGGCAATCTAATATATGTCTTTTATTTCAAGATAAAAGTAAGCCTACTGCAATTATGGGAGCAATTTTTATGTTTTACCTCCCAGCTATCGTAATGTTCTCCATCTACCTAAAGATTTTTATGGTGGCACAGAGACAGGCACGCAGCATCCAGAACACAACCTGTCAAAACAAAAAGTCTGGAGCAACTATCAGTAAAATGGAGAGAAAGGCCACTAAAACTCTGGCTATTGTGATGGGAATATTTCTAATCTGTTGGACTCCTTTCTTTCTTTGTACCTCCTTTCACCTTTTCAATAATAACGCAATACCACCGCCTGTGATTCAAATGTTTAAGTGGCTTGGATGGTCAAATTCAATGCTCAATCCATTTGTCTATGGTTTCTTTTACACCTGGTTTCGAACAGCTTTCAGAATGATCATTACTGGCAAAATATTTCAAGGTAATTTCACTAATTATAAACTTTTTTGACTGTGACATGTAGTGCTGTCATGATATATACTGTACATCACCCATGATATGGTTTGACCCTTAAGTTTAGCTCCTCTTTTCCACTGCATGTCATATATTTACACCAAAATTGCCACTGTACTATACAGTATCTGTTTGTACAGATGTATGAGATGTAATCTCAGTGTGAATGTCTGTAAATAAATGTAGGATTGTTACAACCCGGAGTTGGTGTAGGGGTAAAGGGAGTAACATTGAGCCGATGTTATCAGGCAATCACTTGTTTATTGATGGGTGATTGATTAAAGCAAAATAAAACATACAATGGATTGAATTATAACAACTGAAAACGAGGGTTTAGGGTGGCCGAAACGGAGAAAAACAAAAGGCACACACCCTAGCCCTGAACGATCCTAACCATCAGACAAATTATGCCACTGCTCTATGCACACTGAAATACAAACAAAACGAGTACCTCAACTAGTTAACATTCAGGTTAACAATTCTTCACTATCTAAAGTCCACTGACTCCAGTAGAACTTATACACAACACTAACAATCGAGAGGCACGGGGAACAGATCAATTGAAATCACTGCCCGCCTTGGTCTAGTCACAGCTGGCCTTTAATTCTTTCCACGCGGCCCAGCCGGCTGGTGATTGGCTAATCACATGTGACGTGTCAGAGGCAGGACCACAAACGGCGGGAAACGAAGGGCATCCACCTGAGGGCGTTCCGGAGGCGTGGCCCTGAAGGGAATCCCCAAGACGTGACGTCGTCTTGGAGCAACGGGACAGCAGAGCGCACCAAAAGAAAAGAGCACAGGGAGAGCGCCGCACAGCAACATACAACAATACAAACAATAACGAACAGTCACTTCTGAGACCGTAACAAGGATCCATATATCTCATTGTGTCTCAGTTTGTATTCAGTTATTATCCTTCTGCAGACACTGTCTCCGTATGTTGATAGTGACATAATTCTGAACAACAATTTCAGTCTTTGAACATTACTTTACAATTAAAAGGAAGCTGCACCACCCTGCACGCTTACATGACATATCTGGTTCTGCCAGCTTCCTGCTAGCTGTATGTGGCTGTAATAATGAATATATTGGCTGTAATTCATCACTTTTATTATTTTACAATACACCCATGGGCTGTATGCTGTAAGCCTGTATCGTGGTGGATGTATCAATGTCTTTGTTCCAAAATAACCGGCTATCAGCCAGGGCTCAACCTCTTACATCCATGGTCTGTGGTCTATTGGACATAGATTTTGGAGGTCTTTGACATGAAAAAGTTTGAGATTGCTCTCAAAATTTGTTTGCTGATTTTTCTAATTTCCATTTATATCCATCGTTCACTTTATGATCCTCTGAAAAGCGGCTGGGCAAAAAAGTTTAATAAATAAATAAATAAATAAGTCAGTAAGTAAATAGTTATAATAATATGCATATTTATTATACATTTATTTTGAGCCATTTCGGTAGTGACAAACGGCGGTCCGTCGGATTTTTCATCGTCGGTTCATTTCACAAGTTTCATTAATGCGTTAAAGAAATTAGTGGTGTTAAAAGGAATTTGTGTTAACAAGTAATTTTTCACTTTAACTTTGACAGCCTTAGTAAAATGTACTTGGATAAAAGTAAGTCAGTTCAAATGCACCATGAGGAAATGTTACTGTGTAACATTTTAAAAGGGGAGGTGGAAGGAGGGTAACGAAAAAGATGTATATAATGATGATGTTACACAATAGACATATTAACTTAAAGACAAAGTTGGGCTAAAAAATAAAGTGCATTAACATGTCAATGTATAGACATCATACCACAGAATGAGGGGTAGAACTAACAAAAATGTATTGATAAAAATGAAGGTGATGAAAATGGACGAAAAATGGTGTCGTAAAAACAGATGTATAATGCAAAGTGGAGTGATAAATTATCAATTGATTTGACTAATTTAAAGCCGATTTGATTAAGACAATCGTGATATGATGAAAACAGAGCCATGTTTCAACATTTATCCCGTCTTACATCCATTATTCATGATTCACAACACAAAATTGACATTTATCATTAAATGAAAGTGGCCTCAATGGTGGGAGTAACAAAAATAATTAAAGAAAAATTAAATGATGAAAATGCTAATGAATCAATAATGGAAATGTATGTGAATTGAAAAAAAAGAGTGATAAATTGTCAATTGATTTCCATCCATCCATCCATCCATTTTCTTCCACTTATCCTGGGCCGGGTCGCGGTGGCAGCAGGCTAATCAGGGAATTCTAGACATCCCTCTCCCCAGCAACATTTTCCAGCTCTTCCTGGGGGACTCCGCCAGCGTTTTCTGGGTCTATCCCGGGGCCTCTTACTAGTTGGACGTGCCCGGAAAACCTCCAAAGGGAGGTGTCCAGGAGGCATCCTGATCAGGTGCCCGAACCAACTCAGTTGGCCCTTTTCGACTCGAAAGAGCAGCGGCTCTACTCCGAGCTCCCTCCGGATGTCTGTGTCACCCTATCGCTGAGGCTGAGCCCAGCCCCCCTACGGAGGAAGCTCATTTCGGCTGCTTGTATCCGCGAGCTCATTCTTTCAGTCACTACCCAAAGCTCAAGACCATAGGTGAGGGTTGGAATGTAGATGGAATGGCTCAGCTCCCTTTTCATCACAACGGTCAGGTATAGCGCCCGCATAACTGTCAACGCTGCATCAAACCACCTGTCCATCTCCCGCTCCATTTTTCCCTTACTCGTAAACAAGACCCCGAGATACTTCAACTCCTTCGCTTGGGGCAAGGACTCACTCCCCACTGGTTTCCAGCAGAGAACCATGGCCTCAGACTTGGAGGTACTGACTCTTATCCTGCTCTCTTCACACTTGGCTGCAAACCGCCCCAGTGCATGCTGCAGGTCACAGTTCCATGAAGCCAACAGAACCACATCATCTGCAAAGAGCAGAGACGCAATTCTGAAGTCCCCGAACCGGACACTCTCCTCCCCCCGGCTACGCCTTGAGATCCTGTCAATGAAAATCACAAACAGTATCGGTGACAAGGGAAAACCCTGGCGGAGGCCAACACCCACTGGAAACGTGTTTGACTTTGTGCTGAGTATACAGACACAACTTTTACTTTGGTTATACAAGAACCAGATGGCTCGTAACAGTACCCCATATTCCCGTAGTACCCCCCACAGGACTCCCCGGGGGACATGGTCGTAAGCCTTCTCTATGTCCACAAAACACATGTAGACTGAATGGGCAAACTCCCACGACCCCTCCAACAGCCCCGCAAGGGTAAAGAGCTGGTCCACTGTTCCACAGCTAGGACAGAATCCGCATTGCTCCTCCTGAATCCGAGGATTGACAATCAGTCGGAGTCTCTTTTCCAGCACCCTAGAATAAACTTTTCCTGGGAGGCTGAGCAGTGTGATACCCCGGTAATTGGAGCACACCCTCAAGTCCCCCTTTTTAAAATTGGAACCACCACCCCGGTCTGCCATGCCACAGGTACTATACCCGACCTCCACGCGACACTGAAGAGGCGTGTCAGCCAATACAGCCCAACAATGACCAGAGCCTTCATTATCTCAGGACGAATCTCATCCACCTCTGGCGCCTTGCCACTGAGGAGCTTTTTGATTACCACAGCAACCTCTGCCAAGAATATGGACAAGCCTTCCCCCGAGTCTTCAAACTCTGCCTCCTCTACGGAGGACTTGTTGGTTAGGTTCAGGAGTTCCTCAAAGTGCTCTTTCCACTGCTCGATGATATCCCCAGTCCGGGTCTGCAGTTCTCCTCCCCTGCTGAACACAGCCTGAGTCAAGCCCTGCTTTCCCTTTCTGAGTCATCTAACGGTTTGCCAGAACTTCCTTTAGGCCAACCGAAAGTCCATCTCCATGGTCTCCTCCAACTTCTCCCACAACCGGGTTTTTGTTTCTGTGACCGCTGCAGCTGCAGCCCTTCTAGCCAACCAGTACCTGTCAGCTGTTTCCGGGGACCCCCGAACCAACCAAGATGCGTACTTCTTCAGCTTGACGGCCTCCTTCACAACCAGCGGGTTCTTCGGTTGCCGCCACGACAGGCCCAGATGACCTTCCTGCCACAACTACTAGCAACGACTTCCACAATGGAGGCTTTGAACATGGCCCACTCGGATTCCATGTCCCCAGCCTCCCCCGGGATGTGCGAAAAATTATTCCAGAGGTGGGAGTTGAAGACCTCGTTCACAGGGGCCTCAGCCATACGTTCCCAGTTCATCCTCACTACACGTTTCCCCCCTCATCTGGTCCAACTCACTTCAAGCTGGTGATCAGTTGACAGCTCTGATCCTCTCTTCACCCGAGTGTCCAAGACATACGGCCGCAGATCTGATGGTACCAGAACACTCTAGACCAACGATCGATGATCGACTTAGTGGTTGTATCAAGTACACTTGTGAACAGCCCTATGATTGAACATGGTGTTTGTTATAGACAATCCATGACTAGCACAGAAGTCCAACAACAAAACACCACTCAGTTTCAGATCAGACGGGCCGTTCCTCCTAATCACCGCCATCCAGGTTTCTCCATTGTTGCCCATGTGAGCATTGAAGTCCCCCAGGAGAACTATATAGTCCCTGGTTGGCGCCCTTTCCAGGACGCCAGCCAGAGACTCCCTCTCGTTCACCGGGGACAACTCCAACACAACGCCACTCAGCTGTGGCTTGTGAGTAACCCCACACCCGCCCGGCGCCTCCCACCCTGGGCAACTCCGGAAAAGGCGAGAGTCCAGCCCCTCTCCAGGAGTGTGGTTTCAGAACCAGAGCTATATGTAGTTGGTACCGCTCCACATTAACCGCACCAGCTCCGGTTCCTTCCCCGCAAGAGAGGTGACGTTCCATGTGCCAAGAGCCAGTCTGCGATGGCGGGTCCGCACACCCAGATCCCCGCCTTTGCATGCAGCCCGACTGCCATTGCACCCGACCCCAATGCTTATGTCTGTGGGGGGCGGGCCCACAGGGTGGCGGCTCCATGATGCCTTTTCGGGCTGTGCCCAGCCAGGCCCCATGGACCAAGGCCCTGCCACCAGATACTCGCCAGCGAGTCCCCCTCCCTGGTCTGACTCCAGGAGGGGGTCCCCGGTCTCCCTTGTCCGGGTGAGGTTGCTCCAGTTGATGTAGTCCAATTCATTGAGGTATGTGAATAGCTCTTGGTCTGGCCTCTCCTCTGCCTTTGGAGACCCTACCAGGAGCTAATGCGCCCCAACAGCACAGCTCCCAGGATCACTGGGGCACACAAACTCCTCCACCACAATAAGGTGGCAATTCATTGATAAACTTAATTTTGTTTAAAACAGTGTCGCTTTTTCAGAGCACATTCTTTTTTTCAGATTACCCATCTCATGCACTACTCTCAAAGAATATAGTGACTGTTTTATATAAATAAGCTTTTTAAATCATATTTGCTCCATTTCTCCCCACTGCAGCTTTAAGCACCGCTATTACTGTTTGCCAACCTTGTAATTAAAGGATGACCTGCTCTCTCACCTGAGCCACAGTCACCCCAATAAAATTGTTTCTTAAAGTTGCAGTGATTCATTTAAAAGATAACTTAATGTATGCAAGATTAAACGCACACATGTACATACACAAGGAGTTGTAAGATTACTCATCATTTTGATCTACATTAAATGCCACTCCCTTGAAACTGATATGCTAATGAGCCCAGACAAAAATAAACCTAATCTCAGAATACTGCTCAACTGCACAGAGGCCAAGGACCCCTGTCAGCACAGATGCCCAAACTAGGATTAATAGGCATGATGTGAAACATACCAAGCTCTAACATTGACCAAAAAATCTCTCTATACAGAAAACTGATACTGTTGTGTTATATTTCTTGATTTAAGGAATTTGTTGCAAATATTATCTCAGTATTAATGATCATTTATGCATGGAACTTAAATCATTTATCAACAGGTCTGATGATTTCGGTAATGAATCAGCAAATGTATCTGGCATGACAGCAGTTACAACTTCATATTTATTGTGTATTTTTGTTGGCTGTTTATCAGTTCTTATAATATGTGGAAACCTTCTTGTAATAATCTCCATCATTTACTTCCAACAGCTCCACACTCCTACAAACTATCTGATCCTCTCTCTGGCTGTGGCTGACCTGCTTGTTGGGGTTTTAGTTTTACCTTTTAGTGTTACACTGGCTGTATGCTCATGTTGTTATTTTGACTTACTCTGTAAGGTACGAGGCATCTTGGACATGTTTCTGTGCACATGTTCTATTTTGAATTTATGTTGTATATCTGTTGACAGATATTACGCAGTGTGTCAGCCTCTGAGGTACAGAAGTAAAATAAATGTCCATGTTATTGTGATCATGATCCTGGTGAGCTGGACTGTTTCTGCAATATTTGGAATTGGAAACATGATTCAGGGAATGAACCAAGGCCAATCTAACAGGTGTGGTTTATTTCAACATACAATAAAGCGTACTGCATTTATGGGAACAATTTTTACCTTTTACCTCTCAGCTATCGTAATGTTCTCCATCTACCTAAAGATTTTTATGGTGGCGCAGAGACAGGCACGCAGCATCCAGAACACAACCTGTCAAAACAAAAAGTCTGGAGCAACTGTCAGCAAGATGGAGAAAAAGGCCACTAAAACTCTGGCTATTGTGATGGGAATATTTCTAATCTGTTGGACTCCTTTCTTTCTTTGTATCTCCTCTTACCTTCTGAACAATGACACAATACCAATTCCTGTGATTAACCTTTTAAAGTGGTTTGGATGGTCAAATTCAATGCTCAATCCATTTGTCTGTGGTTTCTTTTACACCTGGTTTCGAAAAGCTTTCAGAATGATCATTTCTGGCAAAATATTTCAAGGTGATTTTACTAAGTATAAGCTCCTTTGACTCTATCATATAGTGCTGATATGTTGCTAATGATGTAGTTTGACCCTGAAGGTTATCTTATCCACTCTTGTTCCACTGCATGTCATATATTTACACCAAAATTGCCACTGTACTTTTACTACAGTATCTGTTTGCACAACTCAGTGCGTAGATTAAGAGGCTGAAACAATATGTAATCTTTTGTGATCTTACAATTGTGAATGTCTGTAAATAAATGTAGGATCTATACTGTACATCTCATTGTGTCCCATTTAGTTTTTATTCAGAGCAGTCATTATCTTTCTGTAGACACTGCCTCCGTATGTTGAATGCAGGAGTGTCATACTCCTGAACAATATTTGAGCCTTTGAACATTACTTTACAATTAAAAGGAAGGCCCTTGCTATAGCACACAACGTTTTAAACTGACCTGGAAGGAATTAATGAATGGTGAAATGATCTTTCCTTTACAGTAGTTTTCTTTCAGCGACTTCATCATTTTTTTTTGACTGCAGATGGTAAAGGGATTAAGAAATAGATGGAACTTTCATCATTCTAAATATTATTAAATACACTACTGAATGAGTGTATTTACAGTAAGGTGTAAATCAGTCATTTTAATCCCGTCGGATTTTGAAGGAGTTGATTAAAAATCGCAAGTTTCATTAATCCGTTAAAGAAATGAGTGGCGTTCAAACGAATTTGCGTTAATACGTTATTATCACGTTAACTTTGACAGCCCTAGTACAAATGTACTTCGATAAAAATAATTCAGGTCAAATGTACTCTGAGTAAATGTTACTGCGTAACACTTTTAAAAGGAAAAGGGGGGGTGGAAGGAGGGTAAAGAAAAAGATGTATACGATGATGATGTTATAGGATAGACATAATTGAGACACAAATTAAAGACAAAGTTAGGTGGAACTAACAAAAATTAATTGATAAAAGTGGAGGTGATGAATTTGCATGTGAATTGAAAAATGGAGCCGTAAAAATGGATGTATAATGAAAAATGGAGTGATACATTATCAAGTGATTTGATTAATTTTAAGACAATTTGATTAAGACAATCGTGATATGATGAAAATAGAGCCATGTTTCATAATTTTCCCCGTCTTACATTCATTATTCATAATTTTTCCTTGGTTTTACGGCTCTCCACATTCTTGAGTGGCTCACAAATAGTCAGATAAACAGATACACATTCAAACTGTGAATAAGGCTAAATGAAATGGACATTTAATGCAGATTAACATGTACTTTAATTGATGTGATGCTGAGCTAACATATGTTCTAATAACAGGAAATTGTTGACGTAACAAATTAAACCAAAGCAAGTTAAACTGACCAAAGACTGTAGAACAAAGCCTATCCTTTTATTAATCACTTGGTCCCTCTACATGTTATTTCTATATATGTACTGTATATTATACGTCCCCGAAGAGCTTAAACTGAAATTTGGGTACACACTAACGCCTCAGTTAATCTTATATTTTGATATATGTTTTTAATCCACTTAAAGTGTATTACACCTTTTAATGTTGATTTTGAACCATACATAAATTGACTCCTTTTTACTGTTACATTGTTTATATGCTGGAACAAAATATAGAATGAAGTTCATGATAATCAACTCTGTTTACATTTCCCCTAGCTTCATGTCGTCTAAGTTGAATTCTAACTGTTATGTTGGTAACTTTTATCTCATCAAAGCCCACAGAATCCCACTGAGACAGCAGCCTTTCTGTTTCAGAGCGACCACTCCTTCTTCTCTGTTGCTCTCATTTGGACTGACTGTTTTGATATTGTTGGTGAAATCTGACTCAGGAGAAAAAGGCTGGTTAAGATGCAAAAGACCCTTTATTTGCATAAAAGATTTAAGCCTTGCGTCTCTGCAGTCAACACAAAATTGATTCATATTTCTGGGTACATTGATATATCAAAAACATCATAACACAACAGACCCTACCCTTGGCTCCTTTAATTAATGTAATGATTAATCCCCTTTTGATACGTTTTTACCGTAAATTCCAGATTTGACCTGTTTGGTGTTAGCAAGGTAACTTCAGGGTTAACCCAGGGTTTTCCGTCCTACAAAGGTGGATAACTTCTTACCGGGGTAGAACGCCATGGTAACTTATGCTGAACAGCTAACCTGGTATGGAGCATGTTATGTTCCATATAAGAGATCAACTTGTATAAAAGGGTAGAGCTCGGTGCGCAGATCGTATAATAATATTACACACATATGAAGAAGTTTAAGTCATAATGTAGGCTAAAACAACCCAGTTTAAACTGACAAATGGAGGAAGGACAGCTGGATTTATGGTGTGGGTGTTTACTGCTTTGAATTATGTTTTTATATTTATTTTTTTACTTGCTCTTAAATCCGTTTCACACCGCCAGAGATAGGGACACAGGACAAAGAAGGCTGAAATGGCCTTATGCTGAATTGAAATGCTGAAATTAAAATTAAACTATGAACAATTGCCAACAATACTATGCCACACACGGGGCATCATTATGTTGGGGACGCAAGTAAGAGCTGGTCTAGTTATTAGAAAATATAAAAGATTATTAGCAATATCAATGAAATTAATAATAACAAATAATAAATAGATTAATAATATTAACAAAAAATACTAAATTATCAATATATATTAATAAAAACATAGCACCCAATTATGTTGTTACATAAGCTCAAAAAGGCAATAAAATTGCTATCAAATGTAATTAATAATTATCCAAATAATTATTAATTATATTGAATAATATGATTTAATTTATATTAAATCAGCTCGGGGGAACCACATTTTGAAACAAAGAGAAAATTATCCAATTAAGCCAATTAATTTAGTGTCACAGATAAGTCTCATTATGTTATGTTCTGGTTTAAACAACAGCGTGGACTCAAATGCAGCACACAAAGAGACGTATTAAAGTATGAACAAAAATGAATATTTATTTTAACAAAAAGGTTCCAGGTAGATCCAGGAGCAGAGAGCAGGAGTGAGCAGGCAGGTCTTGAAGCAGCCACAGCAGGCAGGAGAACAGACCTGAGTATAGAGCAATAAAAAAAACGAGGTTTAGTCCAAACAAGTCCAAAAAGAAACACAAGAGCAACCGCAGAGACAAGAGTACAAAATCTAGGAGCCTGATTTAGTGACTGTACCACTGTGGGTGACGGAACGATCTGGCGATGAGTTGTAGGAAAACCGGGGTAGATATACTGCTGGTGATTGTGATGATTGATTTCAGCTGCTCCTGCATGCCCGCCCAGAGGAGGAGTAGGAGGAGGAGACAGAAGGCCACATCTCCCAACACACAGACAGACTAGACAAACAGGGAAACATAAACAGGAGACACAAGGGCAGGGAAACAAAGGAAACAAGGAAAACCTAAGCTGCCAATCTGAATACATGACAGTACCTCCCCCTTAACGAGAGCCTCCAGGCTATCTTCCAGGTTTCTCAGGATGAGCCTGATGAAACTCCCGAACCATAGCAGCATCCAGGATGCGGGAACGAGGTACCCAGGAGCGCTCCTCTGGGCCGTATCCCTCCCAGTCCACCAGATACTGAAACCCCCGGCCTCGGCGTCTAACATCCATCAGTCGCCTGACCGTATACGCTGGCTGGTTGTCAATGATCTGGGCGGGAGGAGGGGGATTGGTTGGAGGGACCAGAGGACTGGTGAGGACCGGTTTCAACTGGGAGACATGGAACAAAGGATGAATCCTTAGGGATTTAGGCAGGATGAGTCTGACTGTGGAAGGGTTAATAATTCTCTCTATCTCAAATGGTCCGATGAAACGAGGAGCCAGTTTTCTGGAGTCAGTCTTCAACAGAATGTCTCTGGAGGACAACCAAACTCTCTGACCTGGGATGTAGACAGGAGCCGGGGTCCTGTGACGATCCGCGATCCTCTTGTTTCTCTCAGCCGTACGAAGTAACGCAGCCATAGTGTCCCTCCAGACCTTGCGGCAGCGTCGAAGGTGGTGCTGCACAGATGGCACAGCCAACTCCTCCTCTTGTGCTGGAAACAGTGGAGGCTGGTACCCTAATGAGGCTTCAAAAGGAGAAACACCAGTGGCAGCAGAAGAGAGAGAATTATGCGCATATTCAATCCAACATAACTGTGAATTCCAAGAAGATGGATTAATAGCAGCAACACAACGTATGGCGGATTCCAAATCCTGATTAGCCCTCTCTGACTGTCCATTCGTCTGAGGGTGGAAACCAGAAGACAGACTGACAGTGGCTCCAAGGGCTTGACAAAAAGACTTCCAGACCTGAGAGATGAACTGAGGACCACGGTCTGAAACGATGTCCACAGGAATACCATGCAGACGAAAAACATGGTTAGTCAAGAGATCAGCTGTCTCATGTGCTGAAGGCAGCTTGGGAAGGCCAATGAAATGAACGGCCTTGGAGAACCGATCAACAATGGTAAGTATCACTGTCTTACCATTAGAAGGAGGAAGACCAGTGACAAAATCCAAGGCGATGTGGGACCAAGGGCGGCCAGGTATGGGTAATGGGCGGAGCAATCCCACAGGCGGCCGATGAGATGCCTTTCCCCGGGCACAGACTGTGCAGGCGAGAACGTATTCCTTGACGTCCTTCTCCATTGTGGCCCACCAGAAGTGTCGTCTGAGGAGTGACAAAGTCCTACTCATCCCAGGATGGCAAGCGAACCGGGAAACGTGTCCCCACTGCAGGACCTGGGAGCGAACTGACACAGGAACAAACAAACGATTAGCGGGGCCAGTACCTGGATCCGGTTCTTCACGTTGAGCCTCCCGAACCGCTGACTCAACCTCCCAGGTTAACGTCCCCACCACCAAGGCTGCCGGCAGAATGGTGTCTGAAACACTTGGTGACTCCTCTGATGAAAACTGCCGGGATAACGCGTCAGGCTTGATGTTCTTGGAACCGGGACGGTAAGTAATGGTGAAGTCGAATCGACCAAAGAATAAAGCCCACCGAGCCTGGCGGGAATTCAGTCGTTTGGCTGACTGAATGTAAGCAAGATTCTTGTGATCAGTCCATACAATAAACGGGATCTCCGAACCCTCCAACCAGTGTCTCCACTCCTCCAGGGCCAACTTCACTGCTAACAGCTCACGATTTCCCACGTCGTAGTTGCTCTCAGCTGGAGACAGGCGTCGAGAGAAGAAAGCACAGGGACGTAATTTCTTATCTGGTCTGGAGCGTTGGGAGAGAACAGCCCCCACACCAATGTCCGAGGCATCAACCTCCACAACAAACTGAAGAGAAGAGTCAGGTTGCACCAGGATAGGTGCGGACGTAAAGCGGTCCTTTAATAAGGCAAACGCCTGGTCCGCCTCAGGAGTCCAGCGAAAAGGAACAGCGAGGGATGTGAGCTTGGTCAGTGGTGCAGCAATTCTGCTGTAATCACGGATGAACCGGCGGTAGAAGTTGGCGAATCCAAGGAAGCGTTGTAATAGCTTTCTGGAGGATGGTTCCGGCCACTCTGCCACCGCCTTGATCTTTTCCGGATCCGTCTTCACCTGCCCACTCTCGATGATGTAACCGAGGAATCCAACAGAGCTTACGTGAAACTCGCACTTCTCAGCCTTCACAAAACAGCTTGTTCTCCAGTAGCCTCTGGAGCACTTGGCGCACATGAAGCTGATGTTCTGCGAGATCAGAAGAAAAAATCAAAATGTCATCCAGGTAGACAAACACAAACCGGTCCAAAAAATCTCTCAAAACATCATTAACCAGTGCTTGAAACACTGCAGGAGCGTTAGTCAGTCCAAAAGGCATCACTAAGTACTCAAAGTGACCCAGTGGTGTGTTGAATGCTGTCTTCCATTCATCTCCTTCCCGAATCCGTACCAGATGGTACGCGTTTCGCAGATCCAGCTTGCTGAAGACAGTAGCTCCCTGTAGTGGTTCAAAAGCAGAACTGATTAATGGTAGAGGGTACTTGTTCTTTACCGTGATATTGTTTAACCCTCGAAAATCAATACACGGGCGGAGAGTCTTGTCTTTCTTGCTTACAAAAAAGAATCCTGCCCCTAGAGGCGAAGAGGAAGGTCTGATGAGGCCTGCAGCCAGAGAGTCATTAATGTAGGTCTCCATAGCACCTCTCTCAGGACGTGACAAGTTGTACAGGCGGCTTGAAGGCAGAGTGGTACCAGGTAGCAGCTCAATAGCACAATCATACGGACGATGAGGTGGCAAGGATAACGCTCTCTCCTTACTGAAAACCTCCCCGACATCATGATATTCAGGAGGCACAGTAGACAAGTCAGGAGGAACACAGGGCGGAGGAGCAACACTAATATCTACTGGTGGTAATGCTGACTGCAGGCACGAGGAATGACAAAACTACTCCAACCCATAATCTTACTAGTTGACCAGTCGATCTGGGGGTTGTGTAGCTTTAACCACGGGTGTCCGAGAACAAGAGGAGTCGTAGGGGCAGAGAAAACAAAAAACTGTATTAGCTCACGGTGGTTTCCAGACAGAATTAGAGACAGAGGTTCAGTGCGGTGAGTGACTAACGCTAAAGACTTGCCGTCTAAAGCACAGACTCTGACAGGACACTCAAGAGGTTCAATGCTGATGCCAGCCTGAGAGACTAACTCAGCATCTAGAAAACTCTGCTCTGCACCTGAGTCAATCAATGCTAACAGGGGCAAGGACATGTTACTCATACACAGTTTAGCAGGTATTTGAGTACGAGGTCTAGTGTTGGTGGAGACATCAGTTTTACTCACCAGTATCCCCACAGCTACTGGTGAGCCCGCTCTTTTGGGCGGAGAGGACATGCAGCAAGGAAATGTCCGACTTGACCACAGTAGATACCTTCACCCGCTCGGATCCGTCTCTGACGTTCAGCGGGAGTGAGATTAGCCCGGCCCATCTGCATGGGTTCATCAGAGTGAGCAGAGGAGCTGGAACCGGAGCCGAGAGTCTCTGACGGGCTGGAGGCAACTCTCGCGAGAGTAGGGGTAGCGGCAAAAGAGTTCACGGGAGTGTGGGATTTGTAGTTCTTCTCCCGGCGTCTCTCCCGCATACGGTTGTCCAGTCTTATAGACAGATCAATAAGAGCATCAAGGGAGTTAGTATCATCACGGACAGCAAGTTCATCCTTTAACTGCTCACACAAACCGTGTAGAAAAACTCCTTTTAATGCCTCGTCATTCCATCCAGCCTCCGCAGCCAGAATCCGGAACTCCACAGAATACTCCGCCACACTTCTTGGACTCTGTCGTATGTTAAGCAAACGTTTAGCAGCGTCTCCAATACATACAGGGTGGTCAAAAACTTTCTTCATTTCACTCATGAAACAATCATAGGACAAAAAATGTATCCCTCCTCTTCCCAACATTGCTTCAGCCCAGTCCAGTGCTCTCCCTCTTAACAGTCCCGTAACATACGCTACCTTGGCCTGGTCTGTAGTGAAGGTGACTGGTTGTCGGGAAAAAACCAGAGAACATTGGAGCTGGAATCCCTTGCATCTCCCCAAATCACCGGCATATGGTTCAGGTGGAGGAACAGGTGATTCTCTGAGTGGCTGAGGCAGAGAAGGAGGAGGCAGAGCGGGGGATGGGGCTAATTGGCCTGAAATAGTCTCCAAACATTTTCCCATCTGAGACATTTGTTTTCCTAAGGCTTGTTGGGTCTCTAATAACCCCTGAAGTAATTGGTGATGTTGTCCTAACAAAATATCATGGCTGGAAACAGCCTCCTGAAAAACATTTGTGTCTGCTGAGTCCATTGTTATGGCCAGATCGTTCTGTTATGTTCTGGTTTAAACAACAGCGTGGACTCAAATGCAGCACACAAAGAGACGTATTAAAGTATGAACAAAAATGAATATTTATTTTAACAAAAAGGTTCCAGGTAGATCCAGGAGCAGAGAGCAGGAGTGAGCAGGCAGGTCTTGAAGCAGCCACAGCAGGCAGGAGAACAGACCTGAGTATAGAGCAACAAAAAAAACAAGGTTTAGTCCAAACAAGTCCAAAAAGAAACACAAGAGCAACCGCAGAGACAAGAGTACAAAATCTAGGAGCCTGATTTAGTGAATGTACCACTGTGGGTGACGGAACGATCTGGCGATGAGTTGTAGGAAAACCGGGGTAGATATACTGCTGGTGATTGTGATGATTGATTTCAGCTGCTCCTGCATGCCCGCCCAGAGGAGGAGTAGGAGGAGGAGACAGAAGGCCACACCTCCCAACACACAGACAGACTAGACAAACAGGGAAACATAAACAGGAGACACAAGGGCAGGGAAACAAAGGAAACACAAGGAAAACCTAAGCTGCCAATCTGAATACATGACACATTAAGTAAACTACCAATTTGGAACTCTGATTAATAATTAAATGAATAACTATAACAATCACCATATCAATAGTAACAGTTGAAGGATTTGATAGTCCTTTAACATAGCAGCGGTTGGCATTATTCACTCTTGTACAACATTAAACAGACCAGCACGTATAAAAATGGTATAAAAACTTAAACTCTATTGCAATCGTCAAATAGACACAGGTAAATACATGAAATCTGACCTCTGCATTTAACCCATCCTAAGCATTTAGGAGCAGTGGGCAGCTGTAAGCGCCGGGGAGTAATTTGGGATTCAGTGTCTCGCTCAAGCACATGCGGACATGAGAAGTAAGGGATCGAACTGCCAACGTTGTGCGACTTGTGACGCCCCACAGTTCTTAAAGTTGCAGTGATTCATTTAAGAGCTAACTTAATGTGTAGAAGATTAAAAACACAAATGCACATACACAAGGAGTTGTATGATTAGTCATGACTTCGACCTACATTAAATGCCACTCCCTTGAACCTGATATGCTAATGAGCCCAGAAAAATAAAAACCTAATCTCAAAATACTGCTCAGCAGCACAGAGACCAAGGAGCCCTGTCAGCACAGATGCACAAACTAGGATTAATAGGCGGTGGTGTGAAACATACCGAGCACAAACATTCACTGAAAAATCTCTCTATAGAGTAAAGTCATACTGTTGTGTTATATTTTGTTTCATTAAGGCATTTTGTTGCAAATATTATCTCAGTATTAATGATCATGTATGCATGGAACTTAAATCCTTTATCAACAGGTCTGATGATTTCTGTAATGAATCAGCAAATGTATCTGGCATGATGGCAGTTACAACTTTATATTTATTATGTATATTTATTGGCTGTTTATCACTTCTTATAATGTGTGGAAACCTTCTTGTAATAATCTCCATAATTTACTTCCAACAGCTCCACACTCCTACAAACTATCTGATCCTCTCTCTGGCTGTGGCTGACCTGCTTGTTGGGGTTTTAGTTTTACCTTTTAGCATTATACTGGCTGTATGCTCATGTTGTTATCTTGAAGACTTGTTCTGTAAGATACAAAGCACCTTTGATATGCTTCTGTGCGCATCTTCTATTTTGAACTTGTGCTGTATATCCATTGACAGATATTACGCAGTGTGTCAGCCTCTGAGGTACAGCACTAAAATAAATGTCCGTGTTATTGTCAACATGATCCTGGTGAGCTGGGCTGTTTCTGCACTAATTGGAATTGGAAACACAATTCAGGGACTGAACCAAGGCCAAACTAACAGGTGTGTTATATCTCAACATACAAGTAAGCCTACTGCACTTATGGGAGCAATGTTCGCCTTTTACCTCCCAGCTATCGTAATGTTCTCCATCTACCTAAAGATTTTTACGGTGGCACAGAGACAGGCACGCAGCATCCAGAACACAACCTGTCAAAACAAAAAGTCTGGAGCAACTGTCAGCAAGATGGAGAGAAAAGCCACTAAAACTCTGGCTATTGTGATGGGAATATTTCTAATGTGTTGGACTCCGTTCTCTCTTTGTGTCTCCTTTAACCTTTTGAGTAATTACACAATACCACTTCCGGTGATTGACATGTTTAAGTGGCTTGGATGGTCAAATTCAATGCTCAATCCATTTGTCTATGGTTTCTTTTACGCCTGGTTTCGATCAGCTTTCAGAATGATCATTTCTGGGAAAATATTTCAATGTGATTTTACTAATCATAAGCTTTTTTGACTCATTACCATATAGTGCTGACATGTCACTAATGATGTAGTCTCACCCTGAATATGAGCATCTCTTTTCCACTGCATGTCATATATTTCCACCAAAATTGCCATTGTACTATGCATACAGTATGTTTGTACAACTCAGTGCCTAGATAGCCCCTTAAACAAAATGTAATCTCAGTGTGAATGCCTGTGAATAAATGTAGGATCCATATTGTGTCTCATTTACTGTTTGTACTGTAGGTATTATCTTTCTGCAGGCACTGCCTCGGAGTTGAATGAAGGAGTATGTTTCTGAATTTTTGTCTCTGTGAACAATATTTATAATCTTTGAACATTACTTCATAATTAAAAGGAAGGCCCTTGCTATAGTACACAAAGGTTTAAACTGACCTGGAAGGAATTAATGAATGGTGAAATGATCTTTCCTTTAACAGTAGTTTTTAGTCAGCGCCTTCATCATTTTGTTTTGGCTGCAGATGGTAAAGGGATTAAGAAAAAGATGGAAGTTTCATCTTTCTGAATTATATTAAATAAAGCAGGGTACCTGCAAAGTACTGAAAAAGTGTATTTACAGTAAGATCTTAATCATTAATTTTAGCAGCAAAATGTGACTTTTGCTTTTACTCTTTAACAGATGTGCATGATTTGTAGCAAAGTGCAACACTTGAAAATACTTGAGTAAAAGTAGAATTACTGTTTTTTTTTTAAATACTCAAAAAAATATAAGAACACAAAATAACCTGACTTTGTTACAGTAAGGAGAGTAAATTTAATATGTTACTTCCATCCTGATTAAAACTGACAAAATAGTCTAAAACCAAGACCGTTTCCTAACTGTGGTTGTGTTGCCTACACCTAACTTCCTGTAAAAACGTAAGTTTATTTTGAAAGGACACTATGCATCTATCAAGCGTATGATGACACGCCATGCCTTACACGTCCAAAAGCAACACAAGAGGGGTACCTGTGTGTCGGTAGTAGTTGTTCAGTGCCAATGTGTTTTATTATTCTATTCATTGCAAAAATTCGCAATAACACACATTGGACTCAGTGTGCAAGGTTTCCGTGCATAACCATTTTTATCGGATGACAGATTTACGAAATGCATACAGAAAATAGATACTTGGTGTGCAAAGGCCTTCAGATGTACAACAGAGAATGGAAAATAAATTATATGGGGTCCAATCAATTTTGTGTTTTGAACACAATCACTCTTCTTCGTCATGTCTTTTTTGCATCTTGACAGACACCTTCACATTCATTTAAGCATTTAAGTCAGTTGATTCAGACATCTGTCCATCAATGTATACATATGAGTTTTAAAATATAGAAGACAGTGCCAAAGGGATTTTACTATGTCATTTTGTGATGATCTTTGGTTGACATCATGATTTGATATTATCAGAAACAATCTATCTTTAAAACCTTTGTGTGCTCATTTTAATGATGGATTAAATCCAGTAGTAAACATAGTGGGAAAGCAGTACTTTTTGTGTTATCTGAAGAGAAAAAAAAATTATTTCAATCTTGTAAGAGCATTTTATTTATAATTTAAAAGAAATACATGATTTAAAAAAATAAATCTACTGTTCATTCACAACTCAAACTGTACAAACAGCAAAGTTCATCTTAACAAGCATGTTTTTTGCGGGACAACGAACAATTATTTCATTGCATTAGTAGTTATTTTCAAATTGACTTTTCATTATTTTATTTTATTTGTTACCAGCACAATACATATTAGCCCTTGGCCAAACATGAATAAACCATTACAATAACAATAAAGCAATGTAAGTACACCACAGCTCTCTGTGGGGAGGTCATTGAAATTATTGGTGAATGACAACAAAGACGGCATAGCCAGAGGTAGGCTATGCCATTGGACTTTGGCTGCTGTTTAGCTAACAATTATTACTAAGCTACAATGCTACCAAAACTCAATTTACCTTTCCACACCAATGCACAAATTAGATTAAAAGTCTACAGACTGTGATTTTATTACAGCACTTCAACTTAAAGGAATAGTGTATAGCATTTAGGAGGATCCAATGGCAGAAATGAAATATAATATGAATAAGTATGTTTTGTTAATGTCTAATCGACTGAAAATAGGTATCTTTGTGTGTTTGTTAACTTTGAATGAGCTGTTTATATCTACTGGACATAGGGAGCGGGTCCTCTTCACGGAGCCAGCCGCCATGTTCTGCAACCTCACCGCCAGATGCCGCCAAATCCTTTATACTGCACTTTTAAATTTAGTGATTTCACAAAATGAAATTTTTTTTGTGCCAGTACAAGTGGCAAACTAAGTGGCTAGCAGTTAGCTGACACTGTTTTCCAAGCAGTGTGGGCTACATGCATACAGGAAACGTTTATCACAAGATAAACCCAATGCATATACACAGGTACAGTTTTTATTATTAGACAAAAAATTACCTAAAATGATCTAAAAGAAGCTAAATAATTGTTTGGTCATTAACATAAGTAATAAGTTTCAGCCTTAAATAGATAGTAGTACTTTGTTAAATACTTAGTAGCTACTTTTCAGATAGGAGGTATGATGCTCTACTTAATTTAAGGGGACATACAGTAGACATGGCGATGGTAAGGTAATCATGAAAAACCCAGAAACTAGTTGATATGATTCACTATTTGAGTGTACATAAAAACTGCATCATTTCTTACACAGTCATTGATATAGAGTTATTCAGAGTTGTGAGACATTCATTAATTATGTTACTTCTTTACTAGTTCCTTCCTTTTGGTTTTTGTGCATCTCAACTGTTACCAAACCAAGCAGCAATACACTTCATACTTCAAAATCAGCAGCACAAGGGTACTGCTTCAAAAATACCATTCACAATGAAATGTCACTGAACTTTACATTTCATATATGTCACATTTGTTACAGAAATTCAAACAGTAATATTACCATGCAAACATCTTGTAACACACCATTTTCTTCTGATTTCAAAGCTGACCAGCTTTTACAATATCAGTGAACTTCACACTTTCTAGTTTCTGATTTATGAACAATAACTGGCAGATCTTTTGAATCGGTAATGAAATAAATTCCATGTGTGATGTGTTGATTCAGATATTCATGAATGACTCCGATGCGCCATTGCTGCTTGAGTTTGCAGCTTCTGACATGCGGTAAACATCTGAAAGTCAAATGACAAATTGTTAATGACGGCTTATTCAAGTAAACGAAAAAACTACTGAATTTAAAACAAGAACTTACATCTTCTTCCACGCAGTCGATTTATCCAGTTTAGTCCGCTGAGAGAGGAAATGCCACCACTTGTACTCTGTAGTAGAAAAATACAAATGCATGTAAAATAAAGTAATTGCAGGAAAGACTCCTACATTGTTATTGAGAGTGATTGTAATAATGTCTGTAGAATTTAACAGGTCTGTAGATTCAATTACAGGTAGGATACATTACGAACAAAAAAACTTGAACTTAAAAATGTTTATGTAACAGTTTTGGGATGTTAAAAAAAATCACTTACTCTTGTTTGATTATTAGAACCTGTGCTTGATGTAGGCAAGTTTCTTGAGAGGAGAGAACGGATCTACAGACAAAATCAAATTCATGTCAATGTCAAAATCAATAGTATTCAACTAATGTGTAATTTGGGAAATATTTAGCAAAATCAACACTTTAAAATAACATTTTGGGAAATAATCTTATTTGCTTTCGTATAATGTGTAATTTTAGCAAGCTTTAAATGCTGGTATAGGCAAAATCTTTTACTTTGGACAGAGCCTGGCTAGCTGCTCCCAGACTTTATACCAAGCAAATAACTGTATTTCCCATAATGTCAAACTATTTCTTTGACGTCAACATACCTTTGAATCGAATAGTGTCCCAAACACTAAAATGAAGAAACCCTGAGAAAAGACAGACATGCACATTTCTTTATGATTGAAAGGAAAGAACACAAAATGTGTCATGTAAGTATTACTTTTTAACCTTGTATTTCATTGGATGCAAATACCTGTAGTGAATTGAAGAATGCAAAGGCAATGTGGAGTCCCTTATTTGTTGACGATATCATGGTTCCCACTCCCAAAGACCACGTCAGTCCAAATAAAGGAGTCAAAATGACCACACACCTTATAAGGACCATAACCGTGTGCCTTTCATCTGTTTGGGCAGCATCTCCCACACCTCTTCTCAGCATTTTGAACAAGACCACAACTACAATTAAAAGGTTGATAAATACTATAGTCAAGGCAGGTATCACCAATGCCAGCAGGGCCTTTGTCTCGAACCAGTTGAGCCAACAAGCATTGTCTTTCCTGATATATCCTTTATCTGGTGCTGTGACGGCAACAGTGATAACAGCTATAATCAGAGGGCACCCGTAGCCTAATAGGAAGCCAATGGCCAACATGATTGACTTTGACATGTGAGAGAAGACCATGACTGTCCGGTAAAAGAGCAGAAGGCCCGACACAAGCATCCAAAAGAACAGAGCAAGGTAGAAAAAGTGCATAAAAAATGTTGCTGTGCTGCATGGTCCAACTTCAACTTGATGGTCCTCCCCTGGGTTTTCAAGGGGGTTCTTAGCAATAGAGGCGGCAATGATGAAACAGATGTCAGCGATCAACAGAGACAGCGCAGTGTTAATGATGGAAACATGACGCATGAAGGCAGTGCTATTTCTAGTAATGGCTTTCCAAACGTATCCTTCAATAATGAGACATATTACTAAGCTTGCAAGAGATATCCCAACTCCAACATAAGTGATTATATCCAAGGCTTCTCTCAGATCTTGAGGGATGTCTGTTGCCATCAGAATTGAAAAGGAGGTGAGATGGTTGCAGCTGCAGGTTACCGTGTTGTTTATGTCGGAAACAAACGTACAACCCTCATCATCCCAAGCACCCAGATTATCAAAAAGTGCGAAGTTCCAGAAGACGCATTGAGGGTTTAGTGTCAGGGACTCATTTAGCTTGTCGTAGCTCAGAGTAACATTGTCAATTGTTTCGCTTATTTGGACTAGTACAACCGCAGCGTTGATGGCATTATCGATGGCAGTGTTATTGCTGGTGTCGTTGAAGAGGCCAGCATCAGAGTTGGAGTTCCGTACTGGCATAACATTATGAAGGGTGGAGAAGGTGATGGTGGTGATAAAGACATTGACAAGGTCGGTGTCTGGAATGTATATGATGATGCTGTTGTTCAGATCTGCCTTGAAGGAGTCGTTGAACGTGGTTCTGTTTAGCAGGATCCGTTGAGTCGTAAAGGAAAACTCCCCTACCAATCCATTAGCGAGGGACTCCAGTGCACCCAGTAATTCTGAGCTCGTATTGCGGGTTTCATTTGCATTCAGAAGTGCCCAGGACTCTCTTGCATCATCCCCGATGATGACATCAACTGTTTCAAGTATATCCTGCAGATGAAGAGACATTTCATTGTGAGGGTACAACCAAAGTATATTTTTGACATAACACACATAACCTTTAATAAGAGGCTACTGAGGTGAAGGTTTAACCTACCATCATGACAGATTCAGTGACATTAACATTGGAAACAGCTGCAATGTTGTTTAGGATGTCAACGATAGCTGATATGGTTTCAGATGATTTTGTAATCGATGTTGCATTTGCTTTGACAGTGACACTTAGATTTCCCACGAAGTCTGACACTTCCTCTTTAACCAAATCCTGAAAGAATGAAACGTTAAAATCACACAAAAAATGTATGACATCACATTTTAGAGATTGCAAACTATTCATGACAAATGCAGAGATGTTTATTTCTGGCCACTAGAAACTGTTACAGACAACCACCTTTAAGGTCACAGGAATGCAGGGCAGGCTAAAAGTATAAACTGGAATTAGGGATGTCCAAGTTTGTTTGGCCCAATCCGAGTCCTTCAATATTGGGGTATCTGCCATACAGTCCAATATTTACTTAAAGGTGCTAAATGCAAGATTGGGAGCATATCTATTGCCTCCACATGGCTCTCAACATGGCGACGGATTGACCTACTGGCTGCCACTTATTCTGTGACCCAACGGTTCATTGGCTCACACTGCTGTGTAACACAAGAGTAATTTATGTTCCATTCAAACATCATAACATGCTCCGGGACAAGACTCAACCAGGACAAATATAGCCTACTATGTGCACAGGTGTGTTCTCAATTCAAGCAGTCAGTTTCAGTTAATTATATGACAGCAGAGTTAGTGAACAATGTTAGCAATGTGGTAGTTGTGCGTCTATTTCAGTGATGTGTGAAGTGCTGCTGTTCGTTGAAAACTTCCGTATTTTGTTAATGCTGCAGTTAACAAGTATCTGAATCCTCTCCAGCTCTTCACATAACAGACCCCCACTGACATCCACTCTGTATAGATATTATAGAAAATACTACAGGGCACAATGCAAAATATTGTTGGAAACCAGCAGGTTAGATTTTTTTAATGCAAAAGTATTCAGCTGTAAAACATATCCGAATTGCTTCATTATTTTAATGTCTGCTTAAACTGTGCATTGTAAGTTGTATAATGTTGAATTTAAATTAATATGGTGTCATAAAATTTGGTCAGGACATCCACAGCTGAAAGTCTGATCCCAATAATACCTATGGCAAGCCGTTTTCACATTTAATAGCTAAGCTTGACTATCCAGAATTAAAATTAGAGATATCCACAATTGCGTTTTGAGTATAACATTGTGACTAGTCAGGATTCTTATTCAAGATATCTATAACATCATTCTGACTAGTCAAAACAACAGTTAGAGATAGCCGTAATTCAGTTTTGAGTATCCAAAATAACAGTTACAGATATCTCAAACGTCATTATTACTAGTTTTACGTGCAGTGGAAGGTCGTTGTTTTTTTTTCTCTTCTCCTGTCTCTCTCAGGTGCTGCCCTTCCCCCCTTGTGCAGCTGTGAGGGATGAGTGTGCGTAGCTGCGGCTGATCAGTAATCAGGGCGGAGTATATAACGCGGAACGGAGAAGTTGCCCAGTGCCTGCAATCTGCAATATATCCGAGACGGTGTTGCGTGGTTGTGTCAGTGGTTGACGGGTGTGCTTTAAACTTCATGGTGTTTAAGGTTGTATTGTTTGCTGTCTCTGTGGACTAGTAGTGTCAAATTGTTTTACTCCCTGATCATTTGCTCTCTTTGTGGAGCTGTTGATTTAAGTTGAGTACCTTCGGGTTGTTTTGCGCCGCACTTTTAAGCAGTAGCTTTAATTTGAGTGTTTTATTATTGGTTACTGTCATATCTTATCTCCCATTTTCTGTTCGAGAGTAGTTTTCATTTGGTGTTTGTACCTTTTTGTTACCATACTTTTTGTTAATAAATTGTATGATTATTTTTCACCCAATCTTGTTGCCAGTCCTCTCATTCCCGGGTTTACAAATTTATTTTGTTACTCCCTCCATCCCTTGGACCTTAAACGGAGGGGAACGTAACAAATGGGGGCTCGTCCAGGATTTAGAGGACTGGCAACAAGATTGTCAGAGTTGTTGTGCATGACGTTGCTCATGCAAGGCTTCCCATTGGCCCAACAAAGCATCTGAACAGTGTTAGCAGAAGCTTCTGCTAACATGGATAGTTCGGGTAAAGTTGGAAACATATCTTCATATCAACAGATATTTCTAGCCATATTAAGGTAGACAACGAGTTACAACCTTATTTTAATCACAATGAGCCTTTAGTCCTCCGAACTGGACACATAACATTGGTTTCTATGCGCAGCCAGCCGTGAGGGACCGCTGTGGATCAGATAGTTAGAAAATGCCATTAAATAGAAAGAGCTCATCATCAAGGGATCTGTGGCGAACAAGAGTTCTACCGAACTCTACCGAGTTGTGGTAGAAGTTTATAGTGTATCGTAGATTTATTGTCTCCAGACACACTTTATAAATCCATACGTCTGCAGTGCAGCAGCCATAGTATGTTTTAAATAGCTTCCGCCTCCCACTTGCCGTGACTGCTGACGTAATTACAGATATCTGCAACGTAATTTCGCCTAGTCAAAACTCTATTTCTAGATATCTGTAATTACATTTTAACTATCCATAACTCCAGTTAGAGATATCTACAACATTATTTTGACTTGTCATAATTTAATTTTAGATATCTAAAAATGACAATGTAGATATCAACAATTGAGAGGGAATTAAAGATATCTTGAACTGGAATTATGACTAGTCAGAATTATCTGAAACCCCATACACATGAATGGCAAAAGCAGCTTGAATCGTACTAGTCAAAATGTAATTAAAGATATCTAAAATTAGAGTTTTGCATAGTCAAAATAGAATTAGGGATATCTTGAATTAGAGTTGTTAGAGTGGAGGCAAAATTACATTGCAGATATCTCTAATGGATACCCTGTCCAGCTATTAAATGTTAAAACAGCTTGCCAAATAATACCTGCACCTTAAACAATTAATGAATAATGGAATAACCGGGTTTGTGAGTGTATGTTTAATATCATGTCCACAACCTGATGATGTGAGCATGTCAAGGTACTGATTGACAGACTATATCACGTTGGTGATATGTGTGATACATATGGGTGATACACCAGAAGTTGAGTGAAGTTGAAGTTACATTTGGTGACATGGCACAACTGATTTTATGCCATGGTTTTAATAAATCATATTTGCCTGTATGGTGTACTGTATGTTTCAGAGATTTGAAATGGGGATGATGTGTTATCCCCAGCAGATCACTTACCTCTGAACTAATTAATAATTCCTTGATTTCTGTTACGATGCAAGTGTCTCTCAAAAATGTCCACTCTCCTGATCCTGATCTGATCTGACACTCCGCAGTCTTGCTCCCCTCTAGACCTATATCACATCCTATTCTTGATATGTCGCCTTCTCGTCCAGCCCCGTACGTATCATCATCGCATATAATATCTTAAGAGTTAAACAATAAATTAGTGTTAGACAAAAAAGATCGTAAAAATAGTTAAGGAACAGAATTGTTTTTTTTTACATTTTAAATGTTGTTCTTACCGTCTGTGAAAAGGGTTATTGCTGTTTCCTTTCGAAAATCTAGATCATCGACCTTACAAGTAAAAACTATTGGCTGTAATTCGCTGCAGCTCCTTAGCTGGTAAACATATGTGATGCATCCATCGTTAGTGGGGTCAGCTGTGAACATGTAACAGTGTTGTTAATAAAATAAACTGATGACAGCTGAGTCCAGCCTTTCAGTATGGTCATTTGAGGAGTTTTCAACATCACTTCATACTTACCTGTGGGTAATTCCTTTGAGCCATTAAACCACTTGACCTTATAGGGGGACTGCACACAACACTTTAGTAATTCTGTCTTTCCCTCTGTCCCCAAACATTTAATGTTAACTTGTTCCTTTAGACGTATAATGGGAGCTGGTTTGATTTCGTTTGTTACATCTCTTTTTTGGTTGAAAGTTATAACTCCGCCCGTCAGACCACATTCATAACGTCCTGTGATTAAGAAAATATAGAAAAATATTTTTAACAATATTCTGGTGAAACAACATTTAAAAAAATCCCAAACTATAATGTATCAGATGTCATTTCACAATGTCATCAAATGTAGAACCAAGCTTTATATGGTGTATACTTGGGTAACTACTGCATTATTCACATTTTATGGTGATTTCATGACTACTGATTACTTATTAGTTAACAAATTCAGCTAGCTTTGACTTACCAATATCAAGCAGGATGACGTTGTTAACCTTGAGCATAGAGTTCACGGCAGAATTAGTTACTTCAATCCTTCCACTTGTAATTTTTCTTCCTTTAAATTTCCACTCAGAAGCAGAAAAATTTCCAACATCAAGGTTGTCAGGAGGCCCACAAATCAGCGTCATGGTATTACCAGTATAAATGATGTCACTTGAAATGATCATTTGATCTGGACCTTTTGAGAAAGTAAAAGAGATCAGCTTGGAATTTGATCAAGTTAAACAAAAAGTAATCACCTACTAGCTTTTTTTAACTTACTGTTGTAAAATGCAGTAACGGCGCCAATGACGGGAGCAATATCAACGATTGCTTTTATAATATTTTCATTTGCTTGGGCTACTTCAACCGGATTAACTTTTGTTGTCCGAACAACGAAGTCTGTAATTATGCTTCCTTTTCTGCAAGAACAAACACAAGTCAACATTGCAGTGTAAAATGTGTACGGATTCCTGCCTCCATGTTTTTAATGCCAGAATTTCCAATACCTGAATCCAGTCACAGAGACACTCATGAACCCTGTTATCTTTTTGTACTCCTCATTTAACTGTGGGAGAGATATTGTTAATAATATCAACACTGGAACATGATGAACTGAAAATACAAGTTACAATTGTATATGGTGTTATCAATGCACTTACCAATGGTTTTATTCTTGATTCAAGTTCCTTGTATTTAACACTTAAAGCATCATTTAAATCTTCTGTGAATGTTTGGTTTAATTCAACAAACATTTCCACATTGAATCCTGTTCATTAAAAAGAGATGAAAAACATGAGCAAAGCTGTGGATAAACATTTCCGTTTTTTTTTTGAAAGTTTAAGGCTCTTTGCATTGGCTTCTCTATTCAGACCCAGAGGTTGACCAGTGGTTTAAGATATCTGATATAAGGTAATCAATAATATAAGATATAATTTGTGATCATAAAGTGATCCATAGTGCCGCGATACCCCCTTTTTGTCAAGAAAACAATACCTGGAGCAGTTGTAGAAGGAAGCGTTGTTGTAGTTGCAGATGTAGTTGTAGGTGTCGTGGTCGTTGAAAGGGTACTGGTAGCAGTTGTGCTGTCAGTGGTGGTGGAGATAGTGGTAGTAGTGGTACTTGTAACTGCTGTGAGGGTTGTGATTGGAGTTGGAGCAGAGGTAACTCCTGATGTGGAGTTACCTGTGTTATTTGGGCTGGTCACACTAGTAGCTGAAAAAGCAACATTAGTATAATTAGTTAAAATGTCCTCAATTGTAAAGTGCACGGAACTTATAGTTTCTCAACATTATACTATAATATTACGAGTCACTGCAGTGGGGTCCTTCAAATTAAAAATAAATTACAAATTTCAACCAGGGGAGGATTACCCCATCACCCCAGTAGGTATGTCTAAATACCTACTGGTAACATTAGGTGTTGGTGTAGTTGTGGGTGTTGGAACATTAGGCGTTGAATCTGCAAAAAAAACAATTTATATCAATGTGTTATTGCTGACAATAAAAAACAAATTGATTCAAGTCTTGATTAGTTATTGCCTTTTTTTTTACATTTCTTTGCTGTAACAATTAATTTTCCAACATTCACTTGTTACAACTGTTGTAGGTGTTGTGGTAACTGTTGTTGTATCTGAAAAGATGATTTTATAATCACGTATGTTAAACTGAAAAGTGAAATCCTTCAAGTTAAAATAAATTACAAATCTCAACCAGGGGAGGGTTACCCCATCACCCCAGTAGGTGTGTCCAAATACCTACTGGTAACATTAGGTGTTGGTGTAGCTGTGGGTGTTGTAACATTAGGCGTTGAGTCTGCAAAAAAAACAATTTATAACAATGTGTTATTGCTGACAATAAAAAACAAAATGACTCAAGTCTTGATTAGTTATTGTCTTTTTTTTTTACATTTCTTTGCTGTAACAGTTATTTTTCCAACACTCACTTGTTACAACTGTCGTAGGTGTTGTGGTAACTGTTGTTGTATCTGAAAAGATGATTCAATAATCATGTATGTTAAACTGAAAAGTGAAATCCTTCGAGGTTAAAATAAATTACAAATCTCAACCAGGGGAGGGTTACCCCATCACCCCAGTAGGTATGTCTAAATACCTACTGGTAACATTGGGGGTTGGTGTAGCTGTCGGTGTTGTAACATTAGGCGTTGAATCTGCAAAAAATACATTTTATAACAATGTGTTATTGCTGACAATAAAAAACTAAATGATTCAAGTCTTGATTAGTTATTGCCTTTTTTTTACATTTCTTTGCTGTAACAATTAATTTTCCAACACTCACTTGTTACAACTGTTGTAGGTGTTGTGGTAACTGTTGTTGTATCTGAAAAGATGATTTTATAATCATGTATGTTAAACTGAAAGTGAAATCCTTCAAATTAAAATAAATTACAAATCTCAACCAGGGGAGGGTTACCCCATCACCCCAGTAGGTGTGTCTAAATACCTACTGGTAACATGAGGTGTTGGTGTAGCTGTGGGTGTTGTAACATTAGGTGTTGAATCTGCAAAAAAATCATTTTATAAAAATGTGTTATTGCTGACAATAAAAAACTAAATGATTCAAGTCTTGATTAGTTATTGCCATTTTCTTTTACATTTCTTTGCTGTAACTATTATTGTCTCCAACACTCACTTGTTACAATTGTTGTAGGTGTTGTAGTAACTGTTGTTGTGTTCGGGTCTGTTGTTGAATCTGGAAAGATGATTTCATAATCACTTATGTTAAACTGAAAAGTGAAATCCTTCCAATGAGAGTGAATTACAGGAATTATTTCATCAAATATCAACCAGCGGCATGCTATCCTATTGCTTATTTCTAAAGACCCACAGGTAACGGTAGTTGCTGGGGGAGATATTGGTGTAGTAAAGACCATTTTATGACAATGTGCAAAAATGATTCTAGCCCTGATCACTTGCTTTTACCACATTCATACTGCCCTGCAAGTATGTGCAACTGCCATGTTATAAGCACGAAAACCATTGTAACTATTCTTGGTGTATTTTTGGTGTTATAACATTAAGATGTGTTGTGGCAATAGATGTTAAGTCAGGATCAACAATATTCTGATCAACTTGTTGAAAATAAAGAAATAATATATATATATATATATATATATATTCAAGTCCAGATCAATTACTGCAATTTCCACTGCATTTTGATGTTGTGTCTTAAGCTTGATAATAACACGTTAACTTTAAATAACTTTAATGACACTAATTTCTTTAACGCATTAATGCAATCAACCTTTGGGAGGTTGTAGCGGTCTCAGTTTGAAAGCTAGAGTGAAGATACTGGCATGGTACCAACCATGTCATACTAGCTTGTCACGAAGGAGGTTAAATGACGCTCCAAACTTGCGCTAAAGTTTGGCGTAGAAAAACTGTCATGGCCATTTTACAAAGGGGTCCCTTGACCTCTAAGATATGTGAATGAAAAGGTGTAACATTTATCATCAGGTATAAGTGTTTACAATTAAAAAACAAAATAAGCCCACATCAAAATACTGAACAATTCTTTTGAAGCACCCACTTGTTACAGTTGTTGGGGTAAGTGTTGTGTTCCCACCCGTTGTAGTAACTGTTGTTGAGTCTGAAAAAGACCATTTCATAATCATGTACATGTTAAGCTGAAGAATAAAATCTGACAAGTCAATGAAGACAATAGTTGCCTTTTTATAACAAGATAGAGTAATGTAAGAATTGTTTTGAAGGACTCACTTGTTGGTGGCATTGTGGGTGTTGTACTGTTCACAGGAGGCGTAGGAGTAGTTGTTGAATCTGAAAAGAACATTTTACAATCGTATATTACAGCTGACAATAATAAAACAGTGTGATTCATGCTCAGATCACAGCATAGTGTTCCGTTTAACATTGTTATATTATCTGTAAAATCACAATCTAAATCATACCCATAACGTTAACTACTTTTATGGAGTTTAGAGCAAAGTTTTGGTGAGCAGGCATATGGAGATGCGGGGTGTCAGATCCATGGAAGAGAGACGGCCAAACTGGTTTGTAATGAAGGACTTAAAAAAACACTTGTCACTCGTGCTGATTAACAGATCTCAGCGGGCGGACATGCTGCTCCACCAGAAACATCTCTAAATGCAATAAGTTAATAACTTACTGAGAGTTACTTAAAATCTGTGATCAACCTGTCATTTGTCGATATACAATCCAATCGCCAATCGGCACAAACCTAGCATAGCTTAAGTATGTCACTTAAAGCTGCAATGGGTAGAATTGGAGCAAATATGATTAAAAAAAACTATTTTTTTAAAACAGTCACTGTATCCTGACAGTAGTGCATGAGACAGATAATCTGAAAACAATCATGTGCCTCTGTGAACTCCGGTGCTCCTAATGGCATCTGCAAGATTTCCCAGACCGGAGGAAAACAACCAATCAGAGCCGAGCTGGAGTCTTGTCATCTCTGAGCAGCTGTCAATCACTCGCAAACTCTAATCAAATGGTCAAACTAGTGAGCGCTGATCAAATATGAATTCATATTTTGTGAATGTAATGCCTATTTCTCACCTCAAATGTTTTCAGAAACCTCTTGTAGTGTACTGTTTAGCTGTAAAATGACAAAGTTTGTGACCCGGCGGCCATGTTGAGACCAGTAGAGGAAATACCAAGCACCACCCACCAGCCGGAGAAAACTTTTACAGTAACAGAATAATGATTCATATTTGATCAGCGCTGCCTAGTTTCACCGTTTGATCAAAGTTTGCGAGTGATTGACAGCTGCCTCCATTGAATGAACAGCCAATAGGAGCGCTCTCTCTCTGAAACAACCTGTGATTGGCCATTTTAAAGCCGGAAATCAGAGCCATGAGGAGGTGCAGAAGTCTAGTTTTCTCTCAGAACACTTGAATTACAAATTTGCTGAAAGGTTATTGTGGAATTTTTGCCCAATGATGCCAAAAATATTCTGCCTAGTGCAGGTTAAATCTTAATTTACACACTGCTGTGTAACAACAAGAAAGGCCATCCTGACAATCCATGGTGTAACTGTAAGGGGTATACCATTCAAATGTGTTGTGGCAATAGGCTGTGACCACTTTGCAACCATGATTTTTTCTAAGGAAGTCTGGAAAGGAGTTTAGTTAAAATATTTTACTAACATCATATGATACACAATATTTCTGAGATACTGTCAGTGTTTTTTTCTTGAAATCCAAAGTCATTAAGGTGAAATGTGAGGGTAAAATCAAGGATAATGCTGTTAAAACCTTGTTTAAGTTCCAGTAACGACTGAAAGTCTCGTACAAACCATGGCCTGGACAAAAAAACATGATTCTGCAGTGTACTGTGGGCTGTCACACGCTGGTTTGTGTGTGAATGTCTGCGAATGTTTTGTGAAAGAAGCGCCATCTTATAGTTACACCCGGCAATTGAATGAATGGTGCTTGGTGATTACTGTGGAATATAGACACGCCTTATCAGGCAACAGGACTAGGGAGACACCCAGTGGCTGGATAATAACTGCTTGACTGCTCTTAACTGATGTTTCTCAGAGTGGTCCTCAGTCTATTTATTAGGCATATTAAAGGCAATATGAAATTATAAGTGAGGGAAAACATAGTCATATATTTCATCTGTTTGTTGAATGATTAAGTCTTAAGTCTTACTTGTTGATGGTGGTGAGGTTGTTGTCAGAGGACAAGCAGTGAAGTCTGATGGAGGACAAAGAGAGAGGAGTAGAGACTAAGTAGATAAGAAATCTTATAAATCTGCTTTTTCAGATGAGAATTTTGTTTAAAAATATATGATTTTGCTTCTTTGGTAAAATGATCATTAGCTAATTATAGACAATGCTAAATACAGATGTAATGTAAAATACTGTAAGTCACGCACAACGTTATTCTTCTACCATGATTGCTATTGAAAGTTTTTACATCACATTAGTGACATGTCAAAAAAAAGAGGCCTGAAAGTTTTTGAAAATAAGTCTTTTAAAAAACATGCTTACTGTGCTGATTAGCAGGCTGGCAGTATTGTCCATCAGGAGGAACGGCATTGATACATCCACATGTGTTATCCGTGATGTTGTCACAGGATCCGTGTGTTAAACACTGGTTACATGGCCAACGATACTGATCCTCACATCTGCACTGGTGACCACCATTGTTCGGAATGCAAACTGGGGAAATAGATATTTATCAGTGTTTTCAAAGAACACAATAACAAGTACTTGAATATTTTTTCTGGATCAATCTGTTCTCACTCCAAATACCGACACTTGGTCAGTGCCCCTCAGCGTCTGATACTGTCCCACTGAGGCACCCTTTAGCATCTGTATGAGACCACCCGATTTGACTGTTATCAGTCGCTATAAGCACCATAGATGTGGGTCATTAGGGAACTGCTACGCATACTATGGTGTTAAAGTGAAAGTGAAACTTAAAAGCAACACCTTCTAACACATTGTAACACTGAATGAAACATCACGTTTTGAACACAAACAAAAAGGCTTCATTAGGTTTAGGCAACAAAAAGACAGTTAACTTTAGGGAAAAACAGTGTTTTAGGTTAAAATACATTTGAACACAAACACAACTACACGTTGTTGGTTTCACACGCCATACAAACTCCGGTCTCCTGGGTGAAAGTCCTGCGTTTTGTGTCCCATCCATTGTCCCTGACATCCACCCCTTATGGAGTTCACACTATCTATATTACAGCACCTGACTTCTGCCTCTGCTCCTGTCATAATTACTATATACCAAGTCATTTTGTTGCCTAAACCTAACCAAGTAAACATAAAAATGAAGTAAACGTACATTGGAAATTTATTTTAAAAAGACACAGGAGAAACAAACGTGGACTTTCATCCAGGAGGCCGCTGTTTGTGTCCTGTGTGAAACCAAGTCAATGTTGACTTATTTTACCTTACTTTTGTTACATGACATAGATACCTCACTAAAGCCGTGTAAATAAGTTACGTGCCAAACATATATATTTTACTAACGCTGCGTTGGAAGTTTATTTTGAAAAGACACTGTATTCGTGTTACAAGCAGTAACTGTATGTTTCTTGGGAACACCGAATTTACTTTGAAAAGACACTATGTTTGTAACGGAAAACTGACACGCCGTCCCTGACACGTCCGGAACTGATGCTAAAGGGGAACCTAGAGCGTCATAGTTTGAAGAGTAGGGCCACTGACCAAATGTCTGTATTTGACGAGTTGGGAGTGAGAATGTGTTAATTGAATCTTCAATCTTTTCCATTGATAGCAAGGTGAGGGCAGGAAAGCAGTGGTTGTAAAATAACAGATAGAAACTTTCTTTTTGTAAGCATCAGAGAGTATAACATATAAATAATGGTAGAAACAAGTTGTGTACAGTTATTGTTCCTACCTGTAGAAATGTTGACGTCATTGATTTGTATGTTGTTGTTGATGGTGATGGGGTAATTGATGTTTCTCAGAGTGGTCCTCAGTATATCTATTAGTGTAACATCTGTGGTGTTCAACTCAACAGAAATGATGTATTCATAAAGAACTGGAGGAGCTACTGGGAGAGAAATTCAAGGCAATATGAAATTATAAGTGACGGAAAACATAGTCACTTGTTTCACTCTAGCATATGACACATATTTCATCTGTTTGCTGATTGATTAAATACTCAGTCTTACTTGTTGATGGTGGTGGTGAGGTTGTTATCAGAGGACAAGCTGTGAAGTCTGATGGAGGACAAAGAGAGAGGAGTAGAGACTAAGTAGATAAGACATCTTATAAATCTGCTTTTTCAGATGAGAATTTTGTTTAAAAATATATGATTTTGCTTCTTTGGTAAAATGATCATTAGCTAATTATTGACGATGCTAAATACAGATGTAATGTAACATACTGTAAGTCACGCACAACGTTAGTCTTCTACCATGATTGCTATTGAATGTTTTTACATCACATTAGTGACATGTCAAAAAAAAGAGGCCTGCAAGTTTTTAAAAATAAGTCTTTTAAAAAACATGCTTACTGTGCTGATTAGCAGGCTGGCAGTATTGTCCATCAGGAGGAACGGCATTGATACATCCACATGTGTTATCCGTGATGTTGTCACAGGATCCGTGTGTTAAACACTGGTTACATGGCCAACGATACTGATCCTCACATCTGCACTGGTGACCACCATTGTTCGGAATGCAAACTGGGGAAATAGATATTTATCAGTGTTTTCAAAGAACACAATAACAAGTACTTGAATATTTTTTCTGGATCAATCTGTTCTCACTCCAAATACCGACACTTGGTCAGTGCCCCTCAGCGTCTGATACTGTCCCACTGAGGCACCCTTTAGCATCTGTATGAGACCACCCGATTTGACTGTTATCAGTCGCTATAAGCACCATAGATGTGGGTCATTAGGGAACTGCTACGCATACTATGGTGTTAAAGTGAAAGTGAAACTTAAAAGCAACACCTTCTAACACATTGTAACACTGAATGAAACATCACGTTTTGAACACAAACAAAAAGGATTCATTAGGTTTAGGCAACAAAAAGACAGTTAACTTTACGGAAAAACAGTGTTTTAGGTTAAAATACATTTGAACACAAACACAACTACACGTTGTTGGTTTCACACGCCATACAAACTCCGGTCTCCTGGGTGAAAGTCCTGCGTTTTGTGTCCCATCCATTGTCCCTGACATCCACCCCTTATGGAGTTCACACTATCTATATTACAGCACCTGACTTCTGCCTCTGCTCCTGTCATAATTACTATATACCAAGTCATTTTGTTGCCTAAACCTAACCAAGTAAACATAAAAATGAAGTAAACGTACATTGGAAATTTATTTTAAAAAGACACAGGAGAAACAAACGTGGACTTTCATCCAGGAGGCCGCTGTTTGTGTCCTGTATGAAACCAAGTCAATGTTGACTTATTTTACCTTACTTTTGTTACATGACATAGATACCTCACTAAAGCCGTGTAAATAAGTTACGTGCCAAACATATATATTTTACTAACGCTGCGTTGGAAGTTTATTTTGAAAAGACACTGTATTCGTGTTACAAGCAGTAACTGTATGTTTCTTGGGAACACCGAATTTACTTTGAAAAGACACTATGTTTGTAACGGAAAACTGACACGCCGTCCCTGACACGTCCGGAACTGATGCTAGAGGGGAACCTAGAGCGTCATAGTTTGAAGAGTAGGGCCACTGACCAAATGTCTGTATTTGACGAGTTGGGAGTGAGAATGTGTTAATTGAATCTTCAATCTTTTCCATTGATAGCAAGGTGAGGGCAGGAAAGCAGTGGTTGTAAAATAACAGATAGAAACTTTCTTTTTGTAAGCATCAGAGAGTATAACATATAAATAATGGTAGAAACAAGTTGTGTACAGTTATTGTTCCTACCTGTAGAAATGTTGACGTCATTGATTTGTATGTTGTTGTTGATGGTGATGGGGTAATTGATGTTTCTCAGAGTGGTCCTCAGTATATCTATTAGTGTAACATCTGTGGTGTTCAACTCAACAGAAATGATGTATTCATAAAGAACTGGAGGAGCTACTGGGAGAGAAATTCAAGGCAATATGAAATTATAAGTGACGGAAAACATAGTCACTTGTTTCACTCTAGCATATGACACATATTTCATCTGTTTGCTGATTGATTAAATACTCAGTCTTACTTGTTGATGGTGGTGGTGAGGTTGTTATCAGAGGACAAGCTGTGAAGTCTGATGGAGGACAAAGAGAGAGGAGTAGAGACTAAGTAGATAAGAAATCTTATAAATCTGCTTTTTCAGATGAGAATTTTGTTTAAAAATATATGATTTTGCTTCTTTGGTAAAATGATCATTAGCTAATTATTGACGATGCTAAATACAGATGTAATGTAACATACTGTAAGTCACGCACAACGTTAGTCTTCTACCATGATTGCTATTGAATGTTTTTACATCACATTAGTGACATGTCAAAAAAAAGAGGCCTGCAAGTTTTTAAAAATAAGTCTTTTAAAAAACATGCTTACTGTGCTGATTAGCAGGCTGGCAGTATTGTCCATCAGGAGGAACGGCATTGATACATCCACATGTGTTATCCGTGATGTTGTCACAGGATCCGTGTGTTAAACACTGGTTACATGGCCAACGATACTGATCCTCACATCTGCACTGGTGACCACCATTGTTCGGAATGCAAACTGGGGAAATAGATATTTATCAGTGTTTTCAAAGAACACAATAACAAGTACTTGAATATTTTTTCTGGATCAGTCTGTTCTCACTCCAAATACCGACACTTGGTCAGTGCCCCTCAGCGTCTGATACTGTCCCACTGAGGCACCCTTTAGCATCTGTATGAGACCACCCGATTTGACTGTTATCAGTCGCTATAAGCACCATAGATGTGGGTCATTAGGGAACTGCTACGCATACTATGGTGTTAAAGTGAAACTTAAAAGCAACACCTTCTAACACATTGTAACACTGAATGAAACATCACGTTTTGAACACAAACAAAAAGGCTTCATTAGGTTTAGGCAACACAACTGCAACTTCTTTAGGTTTAGGCAACAAAAAGACAGTTAACTTTAGGGAAAAACATAGTGTTTTAGGTTAAAATAAATTTGAACACAAACACAACTACACGTTGTTGGTTTCACACGCCATACAAACTCCGGTCTCCTGGGTGAAAGTCCTGCGTTTTGTGTCCCATCCATTGTCCCTGACATCCACCCCTTATGGAGTTCACACTGTCTATATTACAGCACCTGACTTCTGCCTCTGCTCCTGTCATAATTACTACATACCAAGTCAGTTTGTTGCCTAAACCTAACCAAGTAAACATAAAAATGAAGTAAACGTACATTGGAAATTTATTTTAAAAAGACACAGGAGAAACAAACGTGGACTTTCATCCAGGAGGCCAATGTTTGTGTCCTGTGTGAAACCAAGTCAATGTTGACTTATTTTACCTTACTTTTGTTACTTGACATAGATACCTCACTAAAGCCGTGTAAATAAGTTACGTGACAAACATATATATTTTACTAACCCTGCGTTGGAAGTTTATTTTGAAAAGACACTGTATTCGTGTTACAAGCAGTAACTGTATGTTTCTTGGGAACACCGAATTTATTTTGAAAAGACACTATGTTTGTAACGGAAAACTGACACGCCGTCCCTGACACGTCCGGAACTGATGCTAGAGGGGAACCTAGAGCGTCATAGTTTGAAGCGTAGGGCCACTGACCGAATGTCTGTATTTGACGAGTTGGGAGTGAGAATGTGTTAATTGAATCTTCAATCTTTTCCATTGATAGCAAGGTGAGGGCAGGAAAGCAGTGGTTGTAAAATAACAGATAGAAACTTTCTTTTTGTAAGCATCAGAGAGTATAACATATAAATAATGGTAGAAACAAGTTGTGTACAGTTATTGTTCCTACCTGTAGAAATGTTGACGTCATTGATTTGTATGTTGTTGTTGATGGTGATGGGGTAATTGATGTTTCTCAGAGTGTTCCTCAGTATATCTATTAGTCTAACATCCGTGGTGTTCAACTCAACAGAAATGATGTATTCATAAAGAACTGGAGGAGCTACAGGGAGAGAAATTCAAGGCAATATGAAATTATAAGTGACGGAAAACATAGTCACTTGTTTCACTCTAGCATATGACACATATTTCATCTGTTTGCTGATTGATTAAATACTCAGTCTTACTTGTTGATGGTGGTGGTGAGGTTGTTATCAGAGGACAAGCTGTGAAGTCTGATGGAGGACAAAGAGAGAGGAGTAGAGACTAAGTAGATAAGAAATCTTATAAATCTGCTTTTTCAGATGAGAATTTTGTTTAAAAATATATGATTTTGCTTCTTTGGTAAAATGATCATTAGCTAATTATTGACGATGCTAAATACAGATGTAATGTAACATACTGTAAGTCACGCACAACGTTAGTCTTCTACCATGATTGCTATTGAATGTTTTTACATCACATTAGTGACATGTCAAAAAAAAGAGGCCTGCAAGTTTTTAAAAATAAGTCTTTTAAAAAACATGCTTACTGTGCTGATTAGCAGGCTGGCAGTATTGTCCATCAGGAGGAACGGCAATGATACATCCACATGTGTTATCCGTGATGTTGTCACAGGATCCGTGTGTTAAACACTGGTTACATGGCCAACGATACTGATCCTCACATCTGCACTGGTGACCACCATTGTTCGGAATGCAAACTGGGGAAATAGATATTTAGCAGTGTTTTCAAAGAACACAATAACAAGTACTTGAATGTTTTTTCTGGATCAACCCGTTCTCACTCCAAATACCGACACTTGGTCAGTGCCCTCAGCGTCTGATACTGTCCCACTGAGGCACCCTTTAGCATCTGTATGAGACCACCCGATTTGACTGTTATCAGTCGCTATAAGCACCATAGATGTGGGTCATTAGGGAACTGCTACACATACTATGGTGTTAAAGTGAAACTTAAAAGCAACACCTTCTAACACATTGTAACACTGAATGAAACATCACGTTTTGAACACAAACAAAAAGGCTTCATTAGGTTT
The DNA here is from genome assembly GCF_015220745.1 of Sebastes umbrosus. Taxonomy (NCBI): domain Eukaryota; kingdom Metazoa; phylum Chordata; class Actinopteri; order Perciformes; family Sebastidae; genus Sebastes; species Sebastes umbrosus. The sequence goes on along the minus strand of NC_051286.1, from coordinate 26,354,124 downwards.
AGGCAACACAACTGCAACTTCTTTAGGTTTAGGCAACAAAAAGACAGTTAACTTTAGGGAAAAACATAGTGTTTTAGGTTAAAATAAATTTGAACACAAACACAACTACACGTTGTTGGTTTCACACGCCATACAAACTCCGGTCTCCTGGGTGAAAGTCCTGCGTTTTGTGTCCCATCCATTGTCCCTGACATCCACCCCTTATGGAGTTCACACTATCTATATTACAGCACCTGACTTCTGCCTCTGCTCCTGTCATAATTACTATATACCAAGTCAGTTTGTTGCCTAAACCTAACCAAGTAAACATAAAAATGAAGTAAACGTACATTGGAAGTTTATTTTAAAAAGACACAGGAGAAACAAACGTGGACTTTCATCCAGGAGGCCAATGTTTGTGTGCTGTGTGAAACCAAGTCAATGTTGACTTATTTTACCTTACTTTTGTTACGTGACATAGATACTTCACTAAAGCCGTGTAAATAAGTTACGTGCCAAACATATATATTTTACTAACCCTGCGTTGGAAGTTTAATTTGAAAAGACACTGTATTCGTGTTACAAGCAGTAACTGTATGTTTCTTGGGAACACCGAATTTATTTTGAAAAGACACTATGTTTGTAACGGAAAACTGACGCGCCGTCCCTGACACGTCCGGAACTGATGCTAGAGGGGAACCTAGAGCGTCATAGTTTGAAGCGTAGGGCCACTGACCGAATGTCTGTATTTGACGAGTTAGGAGTGAGAATGTGTTAATTGAATCTTCAATCTTTTCCATTGATAGCAAGGTGAGGGCAGGAAAGCAGTGGTTGTAAAATAACAGATAGAAACTTTCTTTTTGTAAGCATCAGAGAGTATAACAAATAAATAATGGTAGAAACAAGTTGTGTACAGTTATTGTTCCTACCTGTAGAAATGTTGACGTCATTGATTTGTATGTTGTTGTTGATGGTGATGGGGTAATTGATGTTTCTCAGAGTGTTCCTCAGTATATTTATTAGTGTAACATCTGTGGTGTTCAACTCAACAGAAATGATGTATTCATAAAGAACTGGAGGAGCTACAGGGAGAGAAATTCAAGGCAATATGAAATTATAAGTGACGGAAAACATAGTCACTTGTTTCACTCTAGCATATGACACATATTTCATCTGTTTGCTGATTGATTAAATACTCAGTCTTACTTGTTGATGGTGGTGGTGAGGTTGTTATCAGAGGACAAGCTGTGAAGTCTGATGGAGGACAAAGAGAGAGGAGTAGAGACTAAGTAGATAAGAAATCTTATAAATCTGCTTTTTCAGATGAGAATTTTGTTTAAAAATATATGATTTTGCTTCTTTGGTAAAATGATCATTAGCTAATTTTGGACGATGCAAACTATAGATGAAATGTAAGATACTGTAATTCACGCACAATGTTAGTCTTCTACCAAGAATGCTATGGAATTTTTTTTACATGTCAAAAAAAAGAGGCCTGCAATTTTTTTTTTAAATAAATCTTTTAAAAAACATGCTTACTGTGCTGATTAGCAGGCTGGCAGTATTGTCCATCAGGAGAAATGGCATTGATACATCCACATGTGTTATCCGTGATGTTGTCACAGGATCCGTGTGTTAAACACTGGTTACATGGCCAACGATACTGATCCTCACATCTGCACTGGTAACTACCATTGTTCGAATGGCAAACTGGGGACATAGATATTAATCAGTGTTTTCAAAGAACACAATAACAAGTGCCTGAAATTTTTTTTTTTATCAACCCGTTCTCACTCCAAATACCGACGCTTGGTCAGTGCCCCTCGGCGTCTAATACTGTCACACTGAGGCACCCTTTAGCATCTGTACATCGCGTACATAAGTTACGTAACAAGCATACTTTTTTAAACCCAATCCACAATCTTTTCTTAAACTTAATCAAGTAAATTTATTGCCAAAACCTAAACATTAAAACTAAAAATTAAGTAAACCTAAGTTCGAAGTTTATTTTAAAAAGACAATACAAACAAACACAGACTTTCATCCAGGAGAGAGCTCTCTGTGTCCTGAGTAAAACCAAGTCAATGTTGACTTACTTTATCTTACTTCTGTTACGTAAAGTAGATACTTCACTAAAGCCGCGTACATAACTTACGTAACAAACATACTTATTTTACGTAACAAACATATTAATTTTATCCCAAACCACAATCTTTTCCTAAACCTCACCAAGTACTTTTGTTGCCTAAACCTAACCAAATTAACGTAAAAATTAAATAAACCAAAGTTGGAAGTTTATTTCGAAAAGACACAGTACAAACAAACACATACTTTCATCCAGGAGGCCGCTGTTTGTTTCTTGTGTGAAACCAAAACAATGTTGACTTATTTTTTTACTTTTGTTGCGTAACATAGATACTTAACTAACGCCACGTGCTTAAGTTACAAAACAAACATACTTATTTTACTTGACAACATACTTATTTTAACCCAAACCACGATCTTTTCCTAAACCTAACCCAAACCACGATCTTTTCCTAAACCTAACTAAGTAATTTTGTTGCCTAAACCTGACCAAGTAAACCTATGTTGGAATTTTATTTTGAAAAGATTGTGCATGTAACGAGCGGAAACTGACACGCCGTCCCTGACATGTCCAAAACTGATGCTAGAGGGGAACCTAGAGTGTCATTGTTTGAAGCGTAGGGCCACTTAGCGTCGGTATTTGAAGAGTTGGGAGTGAGAATGTGTTGCTTGAATCTAAACATTTTTCCATTGATAGCAAGGTGAGGGAAAGAAAGCAGTGATTGTAAAATAACAGAAAAAACTGTCTTTTTGTAAGCATCAGAGAGTATAACAAATAAATAATGGTAAAAACAAGTTGTGTACAGTCATTATTCCTACCTGTAGAAATGTTCACGTCAGTGATTTTTATGTTGTTGTTGATGGTGATGGGGTAATTGATGTTTCTCAGAGTGGTCCTCAGTAAACCTAGTAGTTCACTATGTGTGATGTTCACCTCAACAGAAATGATGTATTCATAAAGAGCTGGAGGAGCTACAGGGAGAGAAATTCAAGGCGATATGAAATGATGAAGTGAAGGAAAACATAGTCACTTGTTTCACTCTAAAATATGACACATATTTAGGCTAAATGCCCTGCGCACTATCATAGCATTTCTACGCCTTTTCGTGCGAACGGGCTGATATAGAATATGAGGTCAACTTCAGTAAAAAAAAAAAAAAAGTTAAAATGACATGAAGACTAGGATTATTAGTAGAAAGCAAAAAAACAAGAACAAGCATTTTATTACATAATAAGCATAAAGTCACAATGTAAAATCTCTATCACCTGTCCTTGGCTCACAGTATTGCCCATTGGTAGGAATACTGTTGATACACCCACACGTGCCACCAAAGATCCTGTCACAAGCTCCGTATGTAAGGCAGTTACTAGCTGACCAAACATACTGGTCCTCACATCGGCACTGGAAGTGGGTACCATTTGAGTTACACACTAAACAAAGCAAAAAAAAAAACACAAGTCAGAAGGAGAGAGAGAGAGAGAACTAATCGGCAATTAAAGGTGTTTAATGGAGCCGATCCCAGCTGACAGTGGGTGAAGGTGGAGTACACCCTGGACAGGTTGCAGGGCTGACACAGAGACAGACAACCATTCACACAGCGTAATTTAGAGTTAGCAATTAACCTGCATATTTTTGGATTGTGGGAGGAAACCTGAGAACCCGGAGAAAATGAAGCCAGATTCGAACTGGGAACCCTCTAGCTGTGAGGCAACAGTGCTGACCACTCTACCACTGTGCACCCTGTATTGGAGCAACTCTAAAAAAAATAACATGTTCACCGGTTTCAGAGCTGGAACCGATAAATACCCGTGACTACTGCAGAGTCATTTGTCCTGGGAACGAATGCCGATTGTAACCTTTCCCCACTAAAGACAAAAGCCGGATTTTAGCGGGTGTTTTTGTCCAGAGCAAAAGGTGCTACACAGTGCAGTTAAGAAGAATTTGGACAGTGCTGAAGTATCCAGTTCCCTGCCTCTCACTGCTTGTGAGAAGGGAAAGTCCTCGTTTATAAGGAGGAAGGAGTGCATAATCTTAAATATAGTAAAAACAAACAAACTTTTAACAGCTTAGAGGTGAGAGCGGGTGCATGACTTTAGCTGCTGTATCATTTCCTCCAGATTTCTGGACTTAATAGGTGAGACATTACACAGTAAACAACTTAATTGTGCAATGATGCAAAGGAGAGCCCGAGGCATTCTTGTAAGAAACTGTAATATTTGTCTCCAACATGAGAAAATGTTTTCATGAAATAAAATAGCAATATACACAGAAAACCATCAGGAATTGTTTCAAAGGAATGAATCACTTGTGTCAACTATGGGGGAAAAAAGGGAACCCCCGTGGTGTTCCAACCAGAAGAAGCTCCATTCTTACCTGTGGTGATGTTAATGTGTGTTAAATTCACAGTGGGACCCAAAGTCAGGGTAAAGTCACCGTTGCCTAGGACGTTTCTAAGGAAGTCCACTGTCGCGATATCTGTAACATTCAGCTCGACATCCACGACATACTCAACCGGAGTTAGCAGCTCTGCAGGAAAAAATACAACATGATTTAGGGTCTCTTTTGGTTTCATGACATATCATGTTAGAGAGATCACATCAAATTTAAACCTGGTGCTTTAGGGTAAAACTTAAAGTGCGGGGTTAGTAATCAAAGATTTTCGAAACACATTATACATGTTAGAAAAAAAGTGCTAAACACGTGAAAAGACTGTAACCTATGTAGTACTGAATTGTGGAGTTAAACTGTTTTTCTCCATTTTTGTGTTCAGGATTTTTTGGGCTGGCATGAAAAAGCCTGAAATCGTAGCTCGATGACGCGCTGTAGCCATCCATAGATTAACCCCTCCCCTAACATTATATAAGCACATATAGTAGTATCAGTGGTTCTCCCACTCAATCATGAGTCATGGTACATGTCCACATGGGTGTTTTTTATCACGAGGGATCGCCTCGCTTCACAGCGTTGGGACGCTTGATGGGCTGCCACTCGGCACCTGATTGGACGAACACTTTCCCTTTCGTGGGCTGCTGCTCCCGGCTTTCAAACCGGAACCAACATGACGGCTCGTTTGGAAACTTCCTTCTCTTATATCATGAAAATAGTTCACCGAAATGCGTTTCCGAAAACATTTTGTACAAGAAATAAGCCATGCAGTTGCTGAATCTGTCTTTATTTTGGATCGACAGTGGTTAGTTTATAAGTTTCTAGGGAGTTTCCGGAGGTGGCGTGTCGCGCCGGACGCCCCTGATTTGCATAAAGTAGCATAGACCTCAACTTTATGCAAATGAGGAGCGGCCAACGTTACGCCCCATCTTTCGAATCGCGCCGCCTCACTACCAGAATGCATTGCACGGCTGCTTACGTGGACAATGAATGGGAAGCGTGTAAAGGACGGAGGCTGTGGACATGTACAATTACACTAACTTACCACAGCCTACAGTTTGCTAGCCGTGGTGTACTAGTCATCTGGCATACCGGGACAAATCAATTTGATCCTAAATTATTATTATTATTATTTGATCCTAACCTGAAGTGAGACGACGGAAGTCTCTGGTGCGCATGCCGCAAAAGTAGCTCGCAGCAATGGGATGCCTACCAAGAAGTGTCATATATACTGTAACTGAACATATTTAATCAACCCTCACCCGCAATTGGGGCGTGGTTTCAGAGCCTTTAGCGGACACACCCCCAGTGTTTATTTTTGTCACGATTTTGAAACCTCATTGTATATACTTGGTGATTTTCTTTAATTGTTCAAATTTGGCTGGGTGGTGTGACAAACTCAAACCAGACTTTAAATTTGTGTTAACTAAGCAAAAGTCACATGTATCTCGGCCAATAATATTGTTGTTTATACTATTTTTCTATCAATACATAAAGCTTAAACGAAGGGGGTATCAATGAGAAAAAACAAAACATGCTGCGACAATCAGTCAACGATAGGCAAGACTCGACCAATCAGATTCGACCACGTATTCTTGGTCGGGGCCACCCCTAAAGCCTCATCCACAATGGCAACGTAAAGAGTGCGTGGCGGCTGCGTTACCTGTTGTTTTTTATTTTGGCGTCTGTGTTAACAGGTTAGAGCAGCAACACTGCCAGCGTATTTTTGACGAGAGCCGCGCGGTTCACAGCAACAACAGACAGTGAAGGTGATCTATTGACTGTATAATGACATCATACCAGCAACATTACTACAGTTTCGATGTCTATATCTGTAGAAAATGTTACGTAGGTGAAGAAAAGTAAAGACTTGTTTTTAAATCAATACTTCCTGCTTTAATTTAAAAATAAAAGCCCTCAAGCGTTTTTTTTTCTGTGGACAGAATTCCTTCATTTGTTAACACAAGGCTTTTATTCTGAAATATGTGCCGGACAGTGTTGTAGAACATGCAGCGACTTGTAGAGCTCCATGAATGAATATAGTACAGGGTTTTAATTGTGGATTATTACTATTATTTACAAATTACCACACATTTCTTAAACTTTCTCTGTCTAAAATAAATATAAATACATTTATAACGAAATGAAATGGGCATTATGAAAGGCAAACTCTATGTAGAAAGAAAGGGCAGACAGCAGCAGCTACAGCAGCAGAAACGCTGCAGACACGCAGCTGAAATGCAGCTGGTGTGAACACCCGACGCGTCGATCACGCAGCCGCCACGCAGCGCAGCGCAGCGCAGCCGCCACACGCTCCTGACATTCCCAGTGTGCAAGAAGCGTAATAATAGTTTATGACTTGATTACCTGATATTAGCTGGCAGAACTGGCCATCAGCTGGAATGACATTGGTGCAACTACATATGCCACCGATTATGTCATCACATCCGTTTGTGACACAGCTGCTGTGTGGCCAAGCAAATTGTTCCTCACATCTACACTGGACGCCAACTTCAGTTGGGGAACACACTGTCAGAAGAGAAGATTTGTATTTACATACATTAAACTTGGTAATATCTTTGTCATCAAGTTGTTCAAAAAAGGTCAAAGATTGTTACTCATGCTACTCACCGGTTGTGATGCTAACGTCAGAGATCTCTGTGCTGTTATCAAGTCGTATAGGAAGACGGGAAGCATTCAAGGCGGACCGAATCAGCTCAAATGTTTGTACATTAGAGACATTCAGTACAACTTCAACAATGTAATTCCATTGTCCTGTTTGCGCTGTAAAGATTGAAATTAGATAAAAAAAAAAAAACAATGTGAATTGTTGACACCCATGAAAAAAAACAAGTTGTGGTATTGAGGATTGGTTCACACTGGACTATTTTTTGGTTGGGCTGAGCGCAGTGACTTCCTGGTAACGTCGCTGGTGGCTTAGCAACCTCACAACAACAACACGAAGGTTAGCAGTTTCTCCTGACTACAAAAGTAAACTAATCTAATCTCCTGGCTGTGGCTTAATATTTATGGACAAACATTGTAAGAGGGTATCAATCTTCTCATCTAACTATCATTTAGAAAGTGTATTTCACAATATTCATATCATATTTAATCATATTTATTAATGGGACCAACCGCTCCTTTTCTCCCTGGTGTGAGGTAGAAAGTATTCTTCTTCTTCAATGGGTTCCTGAGACAACAGATATCATGTTCAGAGCATTGCTTTGTGTTGGGCTCTCTAATCCCATATTTTCAGTTCAGTGGTGGACCTACCGGTAAAACCTGCCTTGAAAAGTTTCCCGTTTCCAAAATAGCAATAGCCAGTAGAAAGGCAGTGATGATCAAGCCATACTTAGGTATTGCCATTCCTTTCAAGAAAAGTTGAGACAGGAAAAAAAAAACAAGAAATTACATAGTGATTTCATCCAGCTTTAGTTGCTGCATTGTTCCACAGCCGATTGTTTGTGGGGTACACACTACACGAGAATCAAGCCGATTTTTTGGCCCGATTCCTCCCTCTCGACAATCCTCAGCAAAGCCCTGATTTTTTGATAGTTCTAAAAATTATCCTTCCAGATATTCCTGTGGTGTGAGGTATCCCCCCGATCGGCTCGGAAGTCCATCCTGGCCGCACCGATTTCAAATCATAAATTTTAAACATGTTCAATATTTACGATGGGATATCCCCTTGTGTGTGGGGAACCCCCGAGGACAGCCGATGATGAAGTCATGTGGGAAAGGACAATAGACCAATTGGGAACCAAGCTGACTGAAGCGGAAGGACATCAACCGCCCTCATAGCTGCCGCGTCTAATGCATGGACTAGCGCAAAATGCGAATCGTAAAGTAGTAGTAAGATGGAGCTTAGAAATGGAGGACCAACTTGTTGATTTGTGGCAACAACACAAGTGTTTATTTGACGTGTCTCCGTGACTTCATCCATCCATCCTTTGTGAATTTTCAGCACAAAGTAAAAACTAACATCGCTAATTCTTCCTGCCCGCCTAAACTCACATTTGATCGCGAGATATTTTGTGAGAGTTCTGTTTTTTTATTTGTGGCTCTTGTTCATGAATGAATCGATTAGTGCACGGGTCAGCAACCTTTACTATCAAAAGAGCCATTTTAGGCAAAAAAAATTAAAAAATCTGTCTGGAGCCGCAAAACATTTGAGCATTGTGATGAAGGTAACAAAGTTTATAGTCTAAGTATATAGTATATAAGTCTAATGCAGTGAAGGCCGAAGTGAAAATGTACTACGAGTATTAGGGCCAAATTGAGGGGAAAAAAGTCTGAGATTTCCAGAATAAAGTCATAATATTACGAGAAAAAAGTCATAACTTTATGAGAAAAATAGTGATAATATTGCGAGAATAAAGTCATAACTTTACGAGAAAAAAAGTCTTAATATTACGAGAAAAATAGTCGTAATATTGCGAGAATAAAGTCATAACTTTACAGGAAAAACAGTTGTAATATTACGAGAATAAAGTCATAACTTTACGAAAAAAATGTCGTAATATTACGAGATTAAAGTCATAACTTTACGAGAAAAAAAGTTGTAGTATTACGAGAATAAAGTCATAACTTCACAAGAAAAAAAGACAACACGTAAAATTACTACTTTATAATATTATGACTTTATTCTCATAATATTACAACTTTTTTTCTCGTATCTTCTGACTTTATTCTCATAACATTATGACTTTATTGTCGAAATCTCAGATTTATTTATTTTTTCCTCAATGTGGCCCTAATACTCCGTCGTACCGTCGTACCATAGACCTACAAAAATGATAAATAAAAATGAAAATGTAAACAAAAAACAGTTATTCATTTCCATTTTTGCGCCACTGGAGAGGGGCTAAAGAGACACATGTGACTCTGGAGCCGCAGGTTGCAGACCCCTTTGTTAGTGTATGGTGTGCTGTTTTTGCCAAATTGTTGCTCTCTACACACTATAGGAACAAAATTGTTAAATTGAACATAACATGTCGTTATGTGTGGGCCAGCCATTAGTCATAACTCTATCTACTAACCACTGAAATAAATGAAAGTCTAGCCAATTAGTAATACTTTGAGGGTTTCTAAAATTTAAATAATTATCTCATTACATCAATGCTATTCATACAAGCTCAACATTTTAAGCCATGGATGCTGAAACTTGTCTGTACCAGGTATAGGCATAGTCAAACTGGAATGAATTCGCTAAATTAAGATTTTGCTGATCGATACACACATTTTTGATGTAGGTTTTGAGTACTTTATCGATGGAAATTATATTTCATATATGATTCTGTCATGATTTTTCTCCATTAGTGTTCTTCAGGTGGCATGAATTCCTGGTTGCGCCTAACAATATTGGTACTATAATTTGATAGGTGCAATATCTGCGTCAGCAGGTAATTAAAAAATGTTTCTTGTATATAACCAGTTTTGGAAAGGTTGTTGTTGGCAGTTGCTTTGTTTGTGTTTTGAACATTGCGTACAGTACATTAGTTACTCTGTGTCATGATTCAAATATGCTGACGTTACAGCACTACCTGTGAGTGCTGACAGTCTGGTTGTTTGCCATCGCCACAAATGGACCCATGAAAGACAGCTAACAGTAGCTAAACCCCTATCACAGATATAATACATTACAAGCTAAGTCACTATAAGTGGTCATCGTTTGCTTTAAGTAAAGTGAAAAAATATCATTAGCCTAAATCTAAAATTTCATGGATTGACCAGCAATTATGAAGTATTATAATTTGACATGCTTTGATGTGTCAGTAGCGCAACCATGGTAGTTACAGCACGTCGAAATCCACTAACTTAGGTTCAGGCAAGAAAACCACTTACTAAGGGTAAGGGGAAAACATTGTGGTTGGGCTTAAAACATGTACATAAACAAAGTAAAACACGTACAGAAACCACGTCACAAACTTCAATAACAACGTGACAAACATCACATGACAATCACATCACTATCACAACTTACAAACAACACACCGATCAACAATGGTCTGGGACACGGGTCTCCTAGTTAAAAGTCCAATGTTTGTTGGACCTATCCACCTTCCATCCCACCCACCATAAGTGATCTTTTTTGCCTTTTATACTACATCACTAACTTTACCATAGCATTTATACGCCAATGTGTTTAAGTACAGGATAGATTGCGTACAAATGACACGCGGAAATCCAGAAAGGCGTATTTATTGCTCGCTAAACGCCTTGCGCATTATTGTGGCATTTATACGCCTTTTCCCTGCAAATGGGCTGGTTTCCACAAATATGGAAAAATGTGCACCATAGATGTAGTGTCATTACAATTTAAATTACTTCACACAAAAAGTCAGGAGACTTCTAGTCACAGCTAAATATTGGTTGAGCCCCCCCAAAAAGAAATCTCACAACATCTAGTGGTATTCAGCCATACAGAGAATTTTCCTTTTCCCAGGTTTGAGATATCCATCTTGGTGGTGCTTGCATCCATCAAAAGTGACACTTCAACAGCAATGTATCATTCCAGAATCAGTGTCTCAGTTACACTGCATAACTCACATAACTCACTGTTAACTGACTTTTCTAGAACAACTTCCTCAAAAACTAGTTCCGATAGAGCAAGGTGAAATTTAGTTCGCCCGCTACACTGGGCTGGCGGGAAAAACAAGATCTAAAAGCACAGTGGTGAACCCGGGAGACACAGACGTCTGACACATTTGTGCTGCTGACTCATATCCAAGTCAAATGTGAAATAGATATCCAAAGTTTTTGTTTTTTCTTTCATTAGAAACAATAAACCCAAACCTCACATTGTTGTCCAGTTTACATACCTTTAATGACTTGTCCTCTTCAAGTTAACGTTTACTGCGTTGGACAAAGAAGCTTCCACATAGTGTTGGCTGTGAGTCAACGAGATCCAGTGATATAAAAGAAGATATATGCAGAAGATATAAAAATAATAATACAATTTAATCATATGTGTATTTTCAATGGCACACGCAATTTAAAGTGGCAATACGCTGCTACGTTGCTTTGACCTATCATTATGAAGTAAACGATTATCGCACAATGTAATGACTTCAGAATGATGACGCCATCGGCGTTTAGATTAGGTCCCTGTAAGCCTCACTTTCAAAACAGTTAAAGGCCATCACTTTTTGTTTTCCCCGGTAGCAATGGTGTCGTGTCTCGTCCAGCTCCAATGGTTATATGTTAAATGGTGCCTTCAAATGAAACACGTGAGCTCGTGTTTACAACATTGGAAGTCGTGTACACGATGTGCTTGGCGTTCAAGTTGTTAAGTTGTGAGAACACCGCTGCTAAGCAATGGCAATATTAACGTTATTGTCGGCGTCTGGAAGCCACAGAGGCTAACAATTTCGCAAGCTAGCAAGCAGGTAACATAATGCAGGAAATGCAAAGACATAATGACAGAGGAAACAGATGAGGCCGTTGGGAATATCAACATTTTCCTCAGACTTATTATAAAATTACGAAGAAAAACAATATACGACTAAAATTACATTGTATTCACTTATTATGCACCGAAAAATTTACTTCCAAGGCCTCCGCCATTTCTGACGACGTCAAAGACTGTTTGATTTCGCCTGCCTTGCTCCGAGTCGTGCTGTCGACTCCTGTTTTTGCACATGTGGCTTTTACCGGTCATAACAGATGGGTAGCTATCCTCAGTTACCAAAGAGTATTAATATAAGTTCTTTGCAGTTACTATCCCCGATAGCGGAGGTTGGAACAACTGAAGTAACTGTAAAAACCAAAATGCAGTGAGTCCTGTGCAGTGTTGCCAACTCTTTTCCAATGAACGTAGCTAGCACTAACTCCAAAAGTCGCTAAAAGTTTGCCAGATGACGCCATACGTTCATTTGCATATTGGCGACATAATCCCACATTCATTTGCATAAAGCTTAGTGGTTGGTAGTGTCGGTCGCACCGAGGGAGAGACTCCGTGCTGTTGACAGAAGAGCCATGGACTGCGATTACTCTGTGCAGCATGCACGGGAATGATTTACATTTTAATCTATTTGATAGGGCTGTAAATTAATTAATTATAATATTTAATCACAATTAATTGCATGATTGTCCATAGTTATTCATGATTAATTTGCGATTAATCACGATTAACTAGGGACAATCATGCGATTTTATCTGCATCTTTTATCTGTTCAAAATGTACCTTAAATGGAGATTTGTCAAGTATTTAATACTCTTATCAACATGGGAGTGGGCAAATTGTTTTATGCAAATGTATGTATTGGAAATCAATGAACAACCCAAAACAATGATGGATATTGTCCAGAAACGCTCACAGGTACTGCATTTAGCATAAAATAATATGCTCAAATCATAACATGGCAAACTGCAGCCCAACAGGCAACAACAGCTGTCAGTGTGTCAGTGTGCTGACTTGCCTATGACTTGCCCCCAAACTACATGTGATTATCATAAAGTGTACATGTCTGTAAAGGGGAGACTCCTGGGTACCCATAGAACCCATTTACATTCACATATCTGGAGGTCAGAGGTCAAGGGACCCCTTTGAAAATGACCATGACAGTTTTTCTTTAGCGTAAGAATTGAGCGTTATTTAGCCTCCTTTACGACAAGCTGGGTTGATACCATTGGATTTCTCAGGTTTTCTAGTTTCATATGTTGCCAGTATCTTCATTCTAGCTTCACTGAAAACTGAGCACGGTACAACCTAAAATTCACAGGTTGTATTAATGTGTTCAAGAAATTATTGTTCTTAATACAAATTTATAAAGTGTTATTAACACGTTAACTTTGACAACACTAATATTTGATGATATTTCTTGCCTTTTCCCTGATGGTCTGTATAAGTCGCTAAATTTGTCGCTAGTAGCAGGCTGTCTTTGTGACACTTGGAATCACTAAGGGGGTAAAGTTGAAAAGTTGTCTATCGCCCCTTCAATGTCCTTCTTTGGCCCGAGTGTACATTTCAAGACGACCCATAGTGCTGTAATTGACATGGCACAAAGACATGGTGTGTTGACAGCAGTAGACAGATCTTCGACCTTCATCATTAGAAGGTATTAGTGTGAGGGAACACCACATGGTTCACAGGTGCAGCACGTAACAAAGCGACTGTTGTCACAGGATTTTAAGTGAGATTCGTCCGGGAATAAAGACTCTCTCTGTTGTGAGCTAGATATCATCTTTTCAATACATCCTCCATAATGACATCCCTCAAAGTCAAACAAAATGCAGTAAAAGCTGCTGTAGTTTTAAATTTCTACCTGTAAGAGAAGATGCCGTTTTTTAAGACATGGGCAAGCACGTTATTAAGTAGGACAATGGATCTATAAAACGATGGAAGGCTAATGTCGTTTACTGACCTACAAGAAAGGTATGAAATTCCTTCAACAAAAACAACAGCTTTCATCCAGGAGACCGCTGTACAGTGCATTAAAGGGGACATATCATGCTCATTTTCAGGTTCATACTTGTATTTTGTGTTTCTACTAGAGCATGTTTACATGCTGTAATGTTCAAAAAAACATTTTATTTTCCTCATACTGTCTGCCTGAATATGCCTGTATTTACCTTCTGTCTGAAACGCTCCGTTTTAGTAAATTTCAATGGAATTGCAACAGAATTGCGTTGCTAGGCAACAGCTTGGGTCCATATTTACTTCCTGCCAGCTGATGTCATTCACATACACTGCAACAGGAAATAAACTGGGACACATTTAGAATGTTTACGTTTAAAACTGTGAAACGGTCTAAATATTGTAGATTTGTGACATCACAAATGGACAGAAATCCTGACGGCTTGTTTCAAAAGCTCAGTTTCTGAATATGTGTATTTCTCTGTCGATTAAGCGTTTTGATACTTTCACAGTATTTATAAAACAGAGCGTTTCAGACAGAGGGTAAATACAGGTATATTCAGGCTGACAGTATGAGAAAATGAAAGTTTTTTTTAACATTACAGCATTGTAAACATGTTCTAGTAGAAACACAAAATACAAGTATGAACCTGAAAATGAGCATGATATGGGACCTTTAGTTCAAGTGGATGGTGGAGTCCACACCACAACTATAACGACAACGTAGTGGCGAACGATATCATTGGGGTCACTTTTTGAGTCATTTGATAAACGATAGAAATACTGACAGCCAATCAAAATCCATCCAAATTTACAGGGCGTCACGTTCAACATGGCAGATGACATGGCGGAGAGACTAAACCTCCTCATGATTAATAATCAATCAATAATCTAGGCCAGATTATCCATACAGTATATGCATCATTGGGCGAGTTCACGGGGGGCACAAGCCAATTTGCCATGCTGGGAGGCACCAAAGTGAAATAAAACAACAAACAAACAAAAAAAACACATAGCCTAAATAGTTTTCGTGGTCAGAAACAGCAGATGCAACATTCACAAAGCACTTGATTTAGCTTTTATTGATCTTATTCTTATTAATAAGAATATGATTGAGAAGCATGAGAAAATAGTTGAAAAGTAGCCGCTGTTGTGCCGCACAGCACGGCTATTATTATTATAATAATTATTATCTAAATAGCTAGTTCTTTTGAATGTGTATAAGTACACCCTACAGGTTTTATTTTAAACTTTTAGGTGACATCACGGTGGATGCTTACATCATTATCATTAGGGTTACAATTGTCTATAATATGTGTATATAATTATAATAACTGTGCAAATTACTGGTGAATTATACAACCGGATGTTACGTAGCTCCCTCGCACAAGGTGAACGTTTATTAAGTTTTCAATAGAATATTAAGAGAAAGCTACATTTTACAGCTACATGCATTACTAGAATAATTACATGAAATAACCTTTACCATAGCAACCTATATTGTCATGCGTGTTTTGTTTTGTCGTCCACGTTTTTCCCATACTGTCTACCGTCCAGTAATGCAGCATTAAAGGTCCCATATCATGCTCATTTTCAGGTTCATGCTTGTATTTTGTGTTTTTATTAGAACATGTTTACATGCTTTAATGTTCAAAAACACATTGTTTTTCTCATACTGTCTGTCTGAATATACCTGTATTCACGCTCTGTCTGAAACGCTCCGTTTTAGTGCATTTCAACGGAATAGCAACGGAATTGCGTTGCTAGGCAACAGCTTGGGTCCATGTTTACTTCCTGTCAGCTGATGTCATTCACATACAACGTGACAGGAAATAAACTAAGCCACATTTAGAATGTTTACGTTTAAAAATGTGAAATGGTCCAAATGTTTTAGATTTGTGACATCACAAATGGACAGAAATCCTGACGGCTTGTTTCAAATGCACAATTTCTGAATATGGGCTATGCGTATTTCTCCGTATATTGAACGTTTCAATACTTTCACAGTATTTATATGGCACTTAAACCTGCTTTATAGTATAACAGACATGACAATCTCACTTTTTACAATATGGGACCTTTAAAAACACTTATAATGCATTAGAATCTGCTTATAGCCCTGTATAATTATAGTTATAAGCTCTCATAGCGATTCATCATCCCTTCGAGTTTGACGAGTTGGGAGTCTGAGCCTTTCTCATGGCTATATATTTCTTTCTTATTTATAGATTTGAAGCTCATCTGGGCCAGAAGATCTCCGAGCTTGAGGGAAGAATCGCTGTACTTTATCAGATTAATGATGACAAGCAGCTCCTTGACTCACTGGTAGCCCTGGATCGCGCTGCCAATGTTACAGTAGGCAGAGAGCTAGATTGTTGAGCCTCCTCCTCTAGCCGAAGCTCCACGGACTCGGTAGGGAGCCAAACCAAACATTGCTCAAGTTAATCATATGATGATCCTTGGCACCCTGTCCACAAGGGCAGAAACTGCCAGCGGGCTTCTCTTTTGCTAGTCCACCTCATGGTATCCAGGTGTTCAACAAGTTCAGCATTCTGGATGAGCTCTCATCGACCCACATTCTCCATGCATCCGACTAGCCGCCTATCACCTCTTGCCGTCAGGGGTCTTTGGATCGCCGTGGGAAATCCTTTGCATCTGGTGTCGATCCTTGGCCTCATCTCCGATCTGCGGCAGCCTCCCCCCGGCCTCATCACAGAGCTGCGGCAGCTTCCCTCCGGCCTCGTCACCGAACTGCGGCAGCTTCCCTCTGGCCTCGTCAGCGAGCTGCGGCAGCTTTCCCCCGGCCTCGTCACCGAACTGCGGCAGCTTCCCCCCGGCCTCGTCACCGAGTTGCGGCAGCTTCCCTCCGGCCTTGTCACCGAACTGCGGCAGCTTCCCCCTGGCCTCGTCAGCGAGCTGCGGCAGCTTTCCCCCGGCCTCATCACCGAACTGCGGCAGCTTCCCCCCGGCCTTGTCAGCGAGCTGCGGCAGCTTCCCCCCGGCCTCGTCACCAAGTTGCGCAGCTTCCCCCCGGCCTCGTCAGCAAGTTGCGGCGGCTTCCCCTTGGCACCCCTAGTGAATTGTGCTGGGCTCCTCCATGGTCTTGCACATTTACATCCCGAAGACTGAAACTTTTTTCCTATTTGTGTACTCCATATTAAATCCCTCTGCCTCTGTAGTTCTGACACTTGTTGGATTAAAAGACATCAAGCTTCAGAAGTCTAAAAGTCCGAAGCTATATTTTATTATCCCTTCTCCACATTGTCCTGGAATGCAGGCGGTGTGTTATGGGGTCCTCTGATGTTAAGTTCGGTATATCCGCCAGTTGCATATCTGACACAGAGGATATTGCTACAAAATTGGAATTCCTTTTGTAGACAATTCTTCTGGTTTTCTGGAATCGTCCCAACGTCTTTGCTTCTGACATCCAAACATTGAGGAGAAACTCCTTCTTCCCCGTGATATAGAACTCACACTGAAGTCCTGCACATCAACAGAGGATTGACAGCCTTGGAAAGTAGGAACTGACTTTAGTTATTAAACCCCCGCAACAACGTAGTCGGGGCGCTCCTTCTGTCCGTCCATCCATCCGTTCGCGTGTCACACTTTCGTTTCCCGAGCTGAACTCGGAAACTATTTAACTTAGGAACTTCAAATTTGGTATGATGGTTGACAGCGTGGTGTAGTTGTGCCTTTAAGGGGTTAGAAGACCAGGGTACCCAAAATGTTTGAAATTTCAGCCAAAAACTGTGATTTTTTCTGACTTCAATTCCGTTTCCGGAGCAGAAAATGGAAAGTATTTATCTTTGGAACTTCAAATTTGGTATGATGGTTGACAGTGTGGTGTAGTTGTGCCTTTTGGGGGTTAGAAGGGCCTGTGTGTACTGTGTAAAATAATAGAATTTCCCCCGGGGATTAATAAAGTGCCTTTCTTCTTGTTCTTCCTGTTCTTCTTCAGCCTGGTTGCACAAAAAGGCGTGTGAATGACACGATAATGCGCCCGGCAAAAGTGTGTAATAAGAATGCCATTCTTGCTTTAGGCGTGTCATTTTAGCGCCACTCTCTTTAAGAAAAAGCCCAGTCTGCTCTGATTGGCTCAGGAGAAAAATGTGGTGCACCTTTGCAAATGTAGTTCTCAAGCTGTGGGCATTATGTTCTAATGAGACTACATGTGACATAGGAAGAGGAGCCAAATCTGAATAGCTTGTTGAATCGCATGTTTTTTATGATCTAGTCAGTCCACAAAAAACTGATTGGAGTTGTCTTATTTCACAGTTTGTGGGTTGGTAGGCACTCCAGATACCCAGTTAGATGTGCACAAGCACTGAAAAAGGGAGTTTTTTAAGTAAACTTCTTGAGAATATTGATTGATTCAAACAAAAGTGTCTGTCTTGTTAGATCTGAGTGCTGCGTTTGATACAATTGATCATGGCATTTAAATCAATAGACCTGAGAAATGGGTAGGTCTCTCAGGCACAGTGCTTGACTGGTTTCACTCGTACTTGTCAGTAGGAAAAAATGTTGTCAGTACACACTTTCGGAGGATGCAGCTGTCGTCAATTTTAAAGTTAGAGTGAACATACTGGCATCATATGAAACTATAAAACCTAAGGAATCCATCGGTACCAACCATGTCATATAACGCTCCAAACTTACGCAATATTTTTTAGCGAAAAAAAACTGTCATGGTCGTTTTCAAAGGGGTCCCCTTGACCTCTGATCTCAAGATATGTGAATGAAAATGGGTTCTATGGGTACCCACGAGTCTCCCCTTTACAGACATGCCCACTTTATGATAATCACATGCAGTTTGGGGCAAGTCATAGTCAAGTCAGCACACTGACACACTGACAGCTGTTGTTGCCTGTTGGGCTGCAGTTTGCCATGTTATGATTTCAGCATATTGTTTTTTTATGCTAAATGCAGTACCTGTGAGGTATTAAATTAAGTATTAAATACTTGACAAATCTCCCTTTAAGGAACATTTTGAATAGATAAAACGTGTGATATATATCTACCTTAAAAGGACATTTGTCAAGTATTCAATACTGTCCTGTCTGTTGTGTTTTATTTCTATTTAAACTGTAACTGCCGCGTTTTTTTGGCCAGGTCTCCCACGGGAAAAAAGATTTCTATTTCAAGGGCCTTCCTGGTATAATAAATAAATAGATAAAAAACATACTTGTATCCTGTTTCCACCTATCTCTCTGATCTGTTGTTGTGCTGCTGCAATGCTAACTTTCCCTTCCTGTGGATCAGTTAAGATATGTTGTCTCTTTTTTTTTTTATCTAAAGCTGTCATTATTTTTAACACCTTTTGCCGAATATCAGTATAAATGTCATTACTGACGGCTTGTAATGCTGCTGATCCAGTCATTTTACTAATAACACTTTACGGAGGATAAAAGAGTCACTGTGAAAATTTCTGCTTGATTAATAATTGGCCAAAACCTGAAAAACTGTTGTTGTGTTGAATGTTAAAAATCAACCCTCTGAAATGTCCCATAATCAAACACAGACTGAGTATATTTTAAGCTGTCAGAAACCCAGCTGAAGACAAATAAATGGGATTTCTTTTGAGCCAAATTAATGTCCAAGAATATTTGTACATGATTTAGTATAGCCTTAGTCAGTCCACAAAAGGATTGGTAACAACACTAAGAAAACACAAAGCAAATACTGAGCAGTAGGGGAAACTATTTCACTGTAACCCCAATGAATTCACACAATGACCCAAATTTACAAAGCTAGAAGGCACCGTAGAAGGATTTCTACATAACCAGAAAAGAGGTCACAATATCTGTACACACAACCAGTTTAGCCTCAGTGAAAAAACACAAACACTACAAAGCCTTTTTCAATAAAGTCCCAACAACTTTTTAACAGACAGCTTCTTACCATCCTCTCTCTTCTGCCACGTTTATCCACTCTGTGTTTATGATACACACTTCATTACAGAAGCTCAGCAGACTGTAGCAAGACTGTTGGCCCGCCCTCAAGTGAAACTATGGGAAACATGCAGCGAGCGGCAGCTAACTTCCTGTAATATAGTAAGGAAAACTCACTGCTGGCAGTGGCTCAACAGGTTTAATTATTCGCCTCAGCTTCCTTGTCTGATTTTATCAGCTATTTTGTCTTTGTACTACTATGTGTGTATATGGGGAAACGTAGTCAATAAAAGTCAATAATCTCACAAGAAGATAGGTTAATAGGTTAATGAAAGAAATATATATATATATATATATATATTTTTTTTTTCCCTTAATAATTCATAGGAGAGCATTCTTAGGAAGTGGCAACTTGAAAACACAGTTAAAAGATAAGATGATAACACAAAAGGAAACAGTGGGTCGACACGGTGGCAGCTAGATTTAAGTCTAGATAAATCCACTATCGGCAGTGTAGCAGAACAGACTCACTGCTTTTATTCATGAATTAACATCAAGAACATTGATAATTTAATGCTTTCTAGATTGATTACGAATGATTTAGGTATAACCAAGATGCTAAAAATGTAAAGCCTGCTGGGAATCACACAAAGCCAGGCCCAAACATCCAGCGCCACTGAGCAAGACTCTGAGCACACCTTCCAAATCTCAACAATGCACGTCAAATGAGATGAACTGTGACGAACCTGTGTGCAGCCCCGAGAGGCACGCTCAAGCCTGAGGACTGAAGTTGACACTGGCTGACAATCGCTGAGGCCCAAACCAGTGTCTTGTTCACTCATTCAGTTCACTCATTTCCAGTTTTTGCGTTTCCTCTATTAGTCTGCACTTAAGGAAGATTTTGGATTCCGTTTTGTCATCATCACTGACAGGTGTAGGTGCATTTTCCCATATATTAAAGCTACGGTGGGTAATGTATTTTTAATAATTTTTTTTTGTTATATTTGTTGAAATTCTCTTTACGTCCCGACAGCAATCTGTCCAATCTTTTCATTCCACGGGCTACCTGCCTGCATAGCATACTTGCCAACCCTCACGATTTTCCCCGGAAACTCCCGTTTTTCATCGCCCTCTCCCGGTTTTCCTCCTGGCGCCACAATTCTCCCATTTTTCTCCCGATTTTCACACCCTTTTTTTTCCTTTTCATTATCACAATCTGTTTCGGGAACTGCACAGAGTACATATAAGCCATAATAAGCCCTACTGTTTCCAAAGTTGGGTTTTGCTCGACACAGCGAAAAAGCCGTCATGGCGCGACCAAGCCATTGGTAATAATGGCTTTCAGAGCGCAGGGGTGCCGTTGCCGCGTTGTGTCTGAAAGGGCCTTCAGTGAGTGAGAGATGGAGAGAGAAATGGATAGTACTAAGAGAAAGACAAGCAGGGGGAAAAAAATTAATAGTGTTGAGTAATGAATATTAGTTTGTACCAGAGATTCACACAACTTCACGCCAGAGGGGCGAATTATTCAGTTTTCTTTCCTGAGAATTAAAAGTAAAATTAAAAGTAGGCCTATTTGACATAAAAATGTTGGTGCAGTGTACTTCTTATTTTTATATTTTCATTCTTTAAAAGTTACCAGAATGCAGAAAACAAAGTCTCTGAACCCCCTCCCCCCTCAGACCCCTCGCTTTGGTTTTGAAATCCTCACTATTTTTGAGGTGTCAAGGTTGGCAGGTATGCGTGCACTCATTGCGCGTCACCGAATCTTCCACAAGCTGGTAGCTTGACAGCTGTGAGTACTAACAAAGGCCATGTTCGCTGTTTACGTTCATAATGATAATTTGGGGGGAGAGGCTTTGGAGGGAGGCCTGAAGGGACGGACTGTCAGTGTTGCCGACTTGGCGACTTTCTCTCTAGATTTAGGGACTTTTGGAGCTAGTGCTGCTAGCTACTTTCATTGGAAAAGAGTTGGCAGCACTGGGCCTTTTTTCGGTTGGATCATTTTTAAAATCTAGCTCTTTTGTACTCTTGGTAGTTTCTCAAGATTACCGACCCCAGCTTTAAATGTGGCACGTTGCATTGCAGGATGGTGTACATGCCACGCAAATTAGTTTTTTCGTTCCATTGTATGGAATTTTTGAAGTTGATATACAGTATGGTGCATGAATTGAACAC
Source organism: Sebastes umbrosus (assembly GCF_015220745.1). Classification (NCBI taxonomy): domain Eukaryota; kingdom Metazoa; phylum Chordata; class Actinopteri; order Perciformes; family Sebastidae; genus Sebastes; species Sebastes umbrosus. Next base: position 26,332,250 of record NC_051286.1, on the reverse strand, counting down.
TGAGAATTCCAACACTAGAATTAAATGGTGGAAACTAGAGCTAGAGCACCAGGTGGCGGCAAATTGGACACACGCTTACCGATATTGCCAATATAATAGTAGTAACAATTTGTTTGAGTGTCAAAGAGGATGGCAATGAAAAAATGCGAATGTTGGATGTTCACATTTTTGTACTTGGCGTTGGTCTTACCCTGACCCTAACCCTTACCCTAACCCTAACTCCAATGTAATCCCATCTGCATCATTATTAGACTAGCAGAGCAACGGTTTCATATTTAAGAGAGAGAAGTCCACTAACGGTGGTGGATATAACGAGTAGGGATGAGATCAAGTAGCATTGGCTGAGTTGGATGTGCTGGCATTAGCTTTATGACTATCAACAAAAAATTGCGCTGCATATCTTTGCACACTGATTAGATTTTATTGTACCCTCTCCACTATTTGCTATACACAGGTTGACATAAGTGCTGTAAGTAGAAGTGCAATGCAATTTCAGGAGGAGAAAGTCTTCACCAAGCCTTAGTCCCTTAGTTCTTACTGGGACGTCTTCCAACTTGGAACTGGTTCAATGTACCCAACCCTTGCTGATGTGTTTGTCTATAAACACTGTCTGCTGGGAAACACCTGCTATTGTCATTAGTTTCACTGCGGTTTAAGGGTTAGGAATGGTTTCGACCTGCGCTGTTTGGGAAAAAATGATCTGTCAAACCCCATTGTCCCTCAGAAGCTGCATTTTAAACTGCACTGCAGTTTACACCCCTGTTTCTCTGCACTGTAGAAATCATTTACATGCTACTAGAGATCACTCAACACATTCTCATCCCAGTATGAGGATGAGGGCAGTATGCCTATTTATTTTATTTTTGTTCTGATGTGTCACATACCACGTCACAAACAGGATAGTAAACAGTAGAAACAACATGTTCTCAACACGTCACATACTGCCACTTTGTCACCATCTCTCCTCCTGCCCGCCCTTAGTGTGTCTTTTCACTCTTTATACTATGTTACCACACTCCCGGCGCACTTTCTCTGAGCGTTTATAATTGCCGCAGATGGTTTAACGTCATTGTTAATGGAATGCCGGGTGCGCCGCACAAGGCACCCTTGAGCGCCGTTATCACACATTGACGGCCATGATAAAGTATTTGACGCCCTGGGAATTTGAACGGGCTGGGTCACCAAATCTGAAGGTAAATGTAGGAAGAAAGACAGCATCAGGGACAGTGCCCTTAAGCGGTGTCTGATACTGACACATTGAGGCACCCTTTAGTGTCTGTAGGAGACGGACAGTGTCATTATTAGACGCTCAAAGCAACTGACGTAGTATAAACAGCGAGAAAGACTGCGTAGGGAGGGTGGGAGGGGAGGTTGGACGGGTCAAACAAACACAGCACTTTCAATGCCACTTACGTAATACACATACTTATTTGAACCCATACCACAATCTTTTCTTAAGCCTAACCAAGTACTTTTGTTGCATAAGATAACTTAAAAAACTAAGTAAACCTACTTTGGAAGTTTATTTTGAAAAGTTCTCATTTTCCAATTGATGTTCATCTCATTTTTCATAGTTATATAGAGTTTATTTTGAATGTGAGGTTTCACATGCAAGCAGCACTTTACACTACCTGGCAGAATAGTTAAGCATCTTAAATGTGTAATGAAAGATGAAACATGGTTATCTGTTATCTGTAACTGGCTTCATCTTCAGTACAAGAGCTGCATCATATGCAGGTGGCTTGGAGTACCGGATCACCTATTGTGTTTGGTCAATATCAGCAACAGACTCCATGGCTGCAGTGCTGCTGTACACACTGGTGTTGACGCCCAGCCACCAGTCGGGCGTCAAGGCTGGAGGACTTGCTCGGCAGGTTTCACACCTCTTCCAGTAAGAATCTGAGACGTAACGGCACTCAAAGGGACATTTTTCTCCTCCTGTCTGTCAGTGTAATTTAAAACCTGGTAATTCCACTACTGCAGCTTTGAACAGTCTGCAAACCTCCTGCACACACCTTCATTTTCTATACTTTATTTAGTATTGTCGTCACTTCATTAGTTTCTATTTGCAGTGCACGCATTTTGTTGTTTTCGTAACCTTTATTTAACTGGGAAGTCACATTGAGATTAAAACCTCTTTTACAAGTGAGACCTATAGCCAAGACGGGGTCAAATAGCAGCATCCAACACACATAAAAAGACAACATTGAATCACGACAGCAACAATAGGTACCGACAAAATACATTACATCATCATACAGTGCATTAACAGGGCAGCATGTTGGTCAAGTGTTCTCAAGGGTCTCAAATTTAAGCTTGGCCTGCAGATCATTCCAGGACCAAGGACCGTAGTGGAACAGGCTTGTTTTGCCAGCTTCTGTACTGATGGAAGGAGCTTTAAACTGAAGCCATTTATGTGACCTTCATTTATAACTGTTCTGGCTTAAGTCAGAAGTCTGCCAGACTTCTTACAGACTAAAATGAGTATAAGGTACAATGATGGGTCCTACAGGCGGAATTAGTGACATACCTCAGGGCTAAGTGATACAGGGGGTCAAGTCTGGACAAGGTGGACGGTGAGGCAAACCTGTAAATAGTATCACCAAAATTTAAAATCAAAAAAAGTTTTGTTGTTCTTTGAGTTAGCATCAACTGTGATATCACGACTTCCAACCTCTCTGGAACTTTCTACTGACAGAGATAAATAAGGGCACCATTGAAAATAATTTCCATTTTTTCATTGGACAGTTGAGGAGCAGGAAACCCGACAGCCTGTTTATACCACTGAAGCCACAACTAAACTGCATGAGTGCATGTTTTCCCCATTCGGGTGTTGAGCTCGAAGATGAAAGCACAACATTTGGGTGCTAATTTATTAAGCAAAATCTCTGCTGCTTGGCTTGATTGTGGTGAATCACTGGGAGTCAATTACATAACAAGTTGGACCGACATTGTTAAGAGTTGTTCTTTCTAAGAAGCCAACAAGAATATAAAGAATGCAAGACACCTTTTGCCTTCGAGCTCAAATTGTTTTTTGAGGAAATGATCCTTCAATGAACAGTTAGCTGTTTTTTTGTACGTACAAGGTAAGTGCTTATAGAGCTTAATTTGAGCATCCAATATGACAATTTAAAGCCGTAGTTATGCTTGAACTATGCTGTGGATCGTACAGCTGAGTTAGTGTTAGACCAGCATAAATGAGTCAGCGTGGTTGTGAGTAACTCATGAAAATTGTTTCCATACAAGATACGAGAAGTCCCGGCGGCATGGGCGGGCATCGTGGGTCCGGGCCTGCCCACTGAGTCACCTATGCCCGCCCTGGACGAGCCACCATCCCGTAAGTCAGACTGTTAAATGTAATGGATATTAGGAGTTTCTTCAATTCAATTCAATTTATTTTTATATAGCATCAAATCATTACAGAAATTATCTAAAGACGTTTCAAATAAAAATGCAGCTGGTTAGCAACAGTATGTGACAAACCGGGCTTTCAACTAACTCCAATGTAAACCCACCCATGGCATTATTTGGCGGTTGGAGCAAGTGACGTATAGTATTAATATCGTGAGAGTCCGCTAAGGGCGAGTGGGCAGTTGGGAGGGGTGGTGGATTGGTCAAACAAACACAAGACTTTCAACCAGGAGGCCGGTGTTTGTGAAACTAAAAATAACGTTGACTTGTTTTATGCGTTATTTATGGGTTCCCTCAAAGTCCGTGAGGGTTTAAGGCCATCCAACTGTCCCAACGCCACACCGTCGTAAGGTGTTCGTAATGGGAAGTTGATTCACCCAAATAGAAATTATCCGCTGAGTTACAGACGTCTCTTTCCCAATGTAAGTCTATGGGAAAAAGTTTGTTGGGGTCCAATGGCACCATGTGCCTTACACAGAAGTTGCAGTACCGCCGTTTGGCCACTACGAAATTTGGGATCAACGACCGGCGCTCCTCCTGGGGGCTCTGTAAGTCCGCATTTCTTCAGACTTTGCCTGAGGGAATTGAGGCGTAAAAAAAAAGGTAAACAAAGAGGACGCCACATGGGTGTTCAGGCAGGCATCTTTAAATTTACACAGAAACATTAACATTAAGGATTTTAGATAAATAAATAAAAACACATGAAATCAGAGTAATGCGTTTGACTCACCTGGTTTATTCATCAACCATTTCTTTTAATTTTGCTTAATGAAGTTTGATAAAAAAAAAACGCCTTCGCCCAATGTCAGCTGGGATTGGCTCCAGGCTGCCCGCAAGCCTGAATAGGTTAAGCTGTTACAGATGATGGAGGGAAGTTTGACAAAAACAAGCAAATAGATATCTAGTTACCTCTAGTCTCATAAGGCAAGAGCCTGGAAGACATCAAAAAATCCAGTAAAAAAAAAAAAAAAAACACAATTGGCATCGTCAAGGTAACATAATATGTTTATACCATTTCAAGCCCTTGCAGCCTCTCACATGACTTTCACAACTCAACCATTTACCAGGTGACGTCAGTCAAGTCCCTGAGGGTTCAGGGCTTAAGGCTTTAGGGGGGATATTGGGATTGGGCCAGTGTGTCTGCGAAGCATCGGCAAGTGTCAGCGAGCCTCTCGACTCGCATCTTTGAGCAGTTCACACATGATGCCCGAACGCCGACGCACGAGTGGCGAGCCAATGCCGATTTGCCTCTGATCTGGGGCTTTTGTTAAGGATCTCCAAAAACTGTCGGGGCTAACGTCGTGTAGTGTGAACTAGCTATTAGGCGGCATCAGTACATGAACGAAACCACACTGAACAAGAATAGTGCAGAGAAACACAAGTGCTGACATAACAGTTAAAAGCAAAAAAAGTATGTATGTATTGTTTGGGTCTGTTTAAATCAGTCGAGACAGGCAAGTTGTACAAACAGGAACCAATATCAACTGTCCTTGGACACTGTAAGACCTGCAATATGGCTGCCACAGGATATGTTCCATCACCTGCACGCCCTCTATTCTACTCTTGTCAAATAAGACGTCCTTTGTGGATCAGAGACATGTTTGTGACTCCAATTTTCGGCAGGTCCTTGCCCCCGTACGGTGAACTCACACACATAAAACAAATGTCGTTCCAAAACTGCACCCACCTCAGTTAATGTAACTTGAGCCTACACTGACTTTCTATGCAGCCCATTGTAGTCAAATGAGAAAGTGAGGGATTTACAACAATGAGGACACACAAGGGGACAGAAACGACGAGCTTATCTCTCAGAAACTGGTTCAAGTATGTTAGTCTACTTTAGCACTATAGTTGCAGGATTATCCAGTCAGTAGGATGTCTCCAGCTCTTTAAAAACGCAGCAGCCAGAGTTCTTACACACACACGAAAAATTTGAACATATTACTCCGTTACTGAAATCACTTCATTGGCTCCCGGTTCAATACAGAATCACCTTCAAGATCCTGCTAATTATGGAGGACGGAACCTGCTAAAATAAAAAATAATTAAATAAATAAATGACTTGATAAATTAACAAATATGTCATTAAATGTAGCAAAAATAATATTAAAAATAAACGTAGCCCATAATTAATTGATATGTGACATAAATTGATATTGTTTCAATTTGCTTGTTTATTTATTTACCTTTGTATTAATTCCCTTATTTATTTACTCTTCTGTTTATTTATACCTTTTATTTATTTATTTGCATTTAGGTTTAATTTATTTTAAATTAATTTTAAAGTGTATGTATTTATTTATTTATGCATGACTATCCCTTTGCATTTCACCCCTCATTTATTTTCCCAAACTTATTTATTTGTACATTTCTTTATATATTTCTTAATGCATTTATGCCTCATTATGCAAATGAGTGGGCTGTAACTCAATGCATAGATTGATTATTGACTTCATTCCCGTGGGAACCTCCAGGCCAATGCGCCTCTCAGCGACAACGGCAAGACTCTGCTTGAGCTCGGATCGGTGGCACACCTGCACACCACCTGCACACCTGTACCGGTAGCTACGAGGAAGCGGCGGCAGGCCAACGACCCGCTGTACGGAGCCGGGGAATGAAGACTGGAGTTGATAATCAGAAATAGACATCGCTAGCTAGCTTTATTTATTCATTCATTTTTTATTTCGGCAGGTTCTGTCCTCCATAGCTAATAATCTATAAGGCACTTAATGGTTTGGACCAAAGTCCACAACAAAGAGAGTTACTCCCCCCCGACAGAAATGCTGCTCCTGAACTGCCTGAAACGCCTTGCTTGAAGTCCCGCCTTTTCTTCCGTAACTTGGTGATGTCACTAAGTAACGACTAATTTGGAACGCCCTCAAACAAAAGCTAGTTAGAGTGGAGCTGGAGCGGACTTGCAGCAGGTTTTATATGACAAAAATAAAGTGTTTTTTGAACATTAAAGCATAAAAACATGTTCTAGTACAAACCCAAAATACAACTATGCACCTGAAAATGAGCATAATAATTCCTCTTTAAATGTTAAGCACTTTGAGTTTACCTGTAATGAAATGTGCTACATAAATCAATAGCCATTGCCATATAAACTGAACTTGCATGTGTATATTGTGACGGCCCCAGGGCCTCTTCCAGGGCTGGTGTACTGTTTGGTGCTGTGCTGTGCTGTGCCTGTGTGTTGCAGTGTTCCTGGTCCCTGGCTGGTTGGAGCTGGAGATGAAGGTGGATCAAGTGATCAAGTGATCAAGTGCTATGTCAGCCTTTGCTTTGTGGTAAATTTCATTTACCATTTCTTAAGTTCATATTTTCTGTCGGCTTGATTTGTTACCATTCGTATTTTGTGTTACCTGTTGTTAACTTTCAACTTTTGTTAAATAAATCTCTGTTTGTAGTTACTCCCTCGCAGTTTTTGCTTCCCTATTTGTTACGGTCCCAGAGCCAGGACATAACAATATGAGCAGCTGTAAGAAGAAAAACTTTGAGTCACTGGGTGTGTAGAGGACCAGGAATGATTTAATAGCATGTGCACATAAATCACAAAGGTTCTCAGGCTACACATGCATGCAGTAGTTTTAGACTAGGAGTGAGGAAGAATGGAAAGGAAAACATAGAGAGGTAGAACATTCCGTACGTGTGGTGGAATTCTGTTTAGCTGCTGTTCATGCGGGCTCACTGTACTTTCCTATGACAAGTCAAAACATCTGAAATGTGCTGTCAACATGGTTGCGTGACAACTTTTTTTTGTTGAGCTGGATCATCCGTTTTGTATTTGCATTGTTTTGTAAAGTTAGAGCTTTATAACTTTGCATTTCATATTCGATATTTCAATGCTTAAAGGTCCCATACGGTAAAAAGTGAGATTGTTATGTCTTTTATATTATAAAACAGGTTTAAGTGATATATAAATACTGTTAAACTATCAAAACACTCAATCCATGGAGAAATACACAGCCTGTATTAAAAAAAATTGAGTTTGAAATGCCAATATTTTGACCTTTGTTGTGGCCATATTAGTGCAGCTGGATAAAGTGTTCTGCATTGTTAACCTCGTAGCACTGCTGGGAAGGAGTACAATAACAGGCTATGCAAATCACTCAACAGTCGTGTAAGGACAAACAGCACAAGAATAACCTCAGGCTGAATAGGACGGCTACAGTCGGTGTGTTGTTTGCTGACCCAGTCTGCTCTACAGTGCTTTGTTTGAGACATTAGAAAAATAATTATGTATATTTATATGCAGGAGTGTGTTTTTTAAGTATCAAGCTGTGCTGTGTTTAAGCTCCTACATCAGTCTATTTTGAGATGTAGAATATTAAAGGGCCCATATTGTAAAAAGTACGATTTTCATGTCTTTTATATTATAAAGCAGGTTTAAGTGCTATATAAATACTGTTAAACTATTAAAACGCTCTATATACAGAGAAACACACACGGACCGTATTCAGAAATTGTGCGTTTGAAACAAGCCGTCAGGATTTCTGTCCATTTGTGATGTCACAAATCTACAATATTAAGACTATTTCACAGTTTTTAAACGTAAACATACTAAACGTGTCTCAGTTTATTTCCTGTTGCAGTATATGTGAATGACATCAGTTGACAGGATGTAAACATGTACCCAAACTGTTTCCTAGCAACGCAATTCCGTTGAAATGCACTAAAACGGAGCGATTCAGACTGAGCATGAATACAGGTATATTCAGACAGACAGTATGAGAAAAATAATGTGTTTTTTGAACATTAAAGCATGTAAACATGTTCTAGTAGAAACCCAAAATACAAGTATGAACCTGAAAATTAGCATAATATGGGACCTTAACGGAATACCTGGACTTGGTCTCAATGGAACAAGCAGCCACGACTCTTCAAAAACTGGACAGTGGACTCGAAGGTCCTCGGACTCCAATCAGGTCATTCCTGAACACACCGCATTCTGTCGAGACGCACACTGTTGTAGAGTCTGACTGTGCATGAATAAATTATGTTTATGCTGAAATGACGTGCAATGTGGAATGGATATTTTTGTGTGACTGCTGTCAGTCGGTAATATAAGTTAAAATGTTTGTTGTAATCTGTGATTGCTCTGTACTCCCTGCCCCTTTTTTTTCTTTTCTTTTTCTTTAGTTTTTTATTTTTCCTTTCGTTCTTGGTATCGTCATGTTATGTGTGTGTACGTGTATGTATAATAATAAAAAAAAAAAGTATAAAAAAAAATATATTTTTTAAAAAGACAAAAAAAAACCAGCTCTGCAATGTAAATGTCGGGAAGATGTTGCATTTATTGCCAAAATCCTGCCAAAATTAAGAGTATTCTAGCAAGCTAGGCCCATTCGTGACCTCAGCACTCCTTACATTCTTCCGGGATTCAATCACAAAGCATGTCCTGCCATAACCTTAAGGGAAAAAACAAAATATCATTTGGGTTTTCCTGTCATGCGGAAAATGGTTACACCTTTTTCTTTGTGCAGGTTGGTATTAATATACAACCTATAATTATCGCCTCGTGGTTGTGTGTTTCCGCCAACCAGTCAAATTGCAGTTGACATTAATGCCTGTCCAAAATGTCATCACTTCATCATTTATATCCTGTTAGACATTTGTGTAAAATTGTCATAATTAGCAGATGAATTCTTGGAGTTATGGCCAAAAACATGTTTTATCAGGTCACAGTGACCTTTGCCAGTCAACTTGTAATAAGTTAATCCTTGAGTCCAAGTGGATGTTTGTGCCAGACATATGTGCGTATGTACGGACAAGCCAAAAAATATAGAAAATAATAAAACAATTATCAAAATGTTTATTTTAAAGGAACAGTGTGTAGCGTTAAGGGAATCTATTGGAAAGAAAGTAATATTAGGGCTGTCAATCGATTAAAATACTTAATCCCGATTAATCGCAAATTAATCGTACATTTTTTTATCTGTTCAAAATGTACCTTAAAGGAAGATTTGTCAAGTATTTAATACTCTTTTCAACATGGGAGTGGACAAATATGCTACTTTATGCAAATGTATGTATACATTTATTATTGTAAAATCAATCGTGGGTACCCATAAAACCCATTTTCATTCACATATCTGGAGGTCAGAGGTCAAGGGGCCCCTTTGAAAATGGCCATGACAGTTTTTTCTCGACAAAATTTTGCGTAAGATTGGACTGTTATTTAGCGTCTTTCGCAACAAGCTAGTGTGACATGGTTGGTACCGATGGACTCCTTATGTTTTTTCTAATTTCAGATAATATACATAGCATATTCAAGATAAGCCGCTACAACCTAAAAATCGCAAGTTGCTTTAAAGAAATTAGTGGCATTAAAAGGAATTTGCGTTAACTTTGACAGCCCTAATATTAATATAAAAGTATGTTTTCTTTAGTGTATAATCAACTGAAAATAAGAATCATGTTTTCGTTAGCTTAGAATGAGCCCTTCATATCTACATAGGGAGCAGGTCCTCTTCACGGAGTCCGCCATGTTTCTACAGTAACCCAGAATGGACAAACCAAACACTGGCTCTAGAGAGAGCCTTTTCACGTTTTTGAGTCAGTCACCGTAGTTTTCCTTCACACTTAGCACACAGGAGAAGTTTTACTTAAAGGTCCCATATCGTGCTCTTTTTCAGGTTCATTCTTGTATTTTGTGTTTCTACTAGAACATCTTTACATGCTGTAATGTTAAAAAAAACGTTATTTTTCTCATACTGTCTGCCTGAATAAACCTGTATTTACCCTCTGTTTGAAACGCTCCGTTTTAGTGCAATTCAATGGAATTGCAACGGAATTACGTTGCTCGGCAAAAGCTTGGGTCCATGTTTACTTCCTGTCAGCTGATGTAATTTCACATACACTGAAACAGGAAATAAACTGGGACACATTTAGAATGTTAATGTTTAAAACCGAGTAATGGTCTAAATATTGCATATTTGTGACATTACAAATGAACAGAAATCCTGACGGCTTGTTTCAAAAGCACAATTTCTGAATACGGGCTGTGTGTGTTTCTCCGTATATTGAGTGTTTTGATAGTTCAACAGTATTGGTAAAGCACTTAAACCTGCTTTATAATATAAAAGAAATGAAAATCTCACTTTTTACAATATGGGACCTTTAAGGAGAAGTTTCAGTCGGTTGCAATCTGCAACCTCACCGCTGGATGGCGCCAAATTCTGCACACTGTACCTTTAAGGGAAAAATCTAAATATCATTTTGTTTTTATCCAGAATTAAAAATTTCGACAAAAAAAAAATTATTTCAAAGAGTCGATGAATTCTTTTTATCGCATACAACAATCTGAATAAGTGACAACTGCACACAAAGTTATGACAAATGCTTTGAGCTTTAATTGGTTGATTTTAAGAGGTTACATAGTAGTAAACATACTGGTTACACACGTGAAATTTTGATGAAATCATCCACTCGAGCCACACATGCGTTTCACATCTCACCTTCCATCCTGTCAAAACTTCCTTAAAAAATAATTTAAAAAAAAGCTCACACCCTGCAGTTTGAGTCTCCACAGTATCGCGGAGAGCAAGCTCACACATTCTCATCATCATCACTACCATCATCATTGTCAACATCCCGTAGTCCACAGCAGCACAACCCTTCAATCTTCTTCACTCAGTCTGGAATACTTGAAATAGTCATTAGTCCGGGGGTTAAGACCCCCCTGTGTGAGGCCAACCCGGTGAGAGTTCACATCTAGCACCACAGGAGCTTGGATAAGTAACTGGCTTGGTGAAAACAGAGTCCGTCATCTGCTGCTCTCATGGCGCCTGCAAAAATCCTCTCCGAACGTCGATGAGTTTTTTGGTGGTGCTTTTTTCAGTTTTATTATTATAAGAACTTGGAAGGAACCGAAAGAGTACATTATTTCTTCCTCATTTAAATCAAGTAACACGAGTACTTCAAGTAGAGTATGGAGTATGCATATCTTACATCCCAGCCAGGTAATCTCGCCACGCCAAGCGGGGGGGAAATACATCTGAATGCCCATGAAAACAAGTCAAAATGATAACAAAGACGTGCTACAGTAACATAATAAATCAAACTAAATGTAGAAAACATGAAAATAAATGTTAGTTAACAGCAGAATAAAAGAAAATGAAAATGAATGAATAGAATTAGTGCATTATTATTACATTTTAATATCGACTACATGGAGCATGTAGCAACATACCAACTGCCTGAAAAAAAAAAAATCACTTGTATTCTCTTGTTTTTTACCGTAGCACTGAAACACTCAAGACACCCACACGTGAAGCTCAAAAATGTATCAAGAACGTCCAGCCCAGTCGCACAGCGGCTCGGGAAATAGTCACAAAATATAGGTATTGATTCGTGTACATAGACTCGAATTTCAGATTTGTTTCGTGATGGTCAGCACGAAATCAATTCGTATGTAATCCACGTAATTGTGATGCGGGAAGTATAAAGAGTGGCGAACGGATGAGGTCAAGGTTGGATGGGTGGCTAAAAAGACACTGGACTTTTGCCCAGGACACCGCTGTTTGTGTCCTGTGTGATTCCAGAAGTCAGTGTTGATTTATTTATCACGTAACTTCCGTAATTAGGTAACGTCACTTGCGTAGTTATTTAACTTAAACTCTGACATATTTGTCACGTAACTTCCGTATTTAACTAACGCCAGTTAAGTAGTTATTTGACCTAAAACGTTGAATTAGTTACCATTTAACTTCCGTACTAAAGTAACGCCACTTCCGTAGTTGTTTTAACTTAAATGTTGGGTTATTTATCACGTAACCACCGTATTTAAGAGAGCCACTTCCGCAGTTATTTTAACTTAAACATTTACTTATTTGTCACGTAACTTCGGTATTTAACTAACGCCACTTGCGTAGTTATTGTACCTTGAACGTTGACTTAGTTACCACTTAACTTCGTACTTAAATAACGCCACTTCTGTAGTTATTTTAACTTAAACACTGACTTATTTGTCACGTAACTTCCATTCTTAAATAACGCCACTTCCGCAGTTGTTTTAACTTAAACGTTGAGTTATTTGTTACCTAACTTCTGTATTTAAGTAATACCACTTCCGCAGTTATTTTAATCCAACATTGATTTATTTGTCACGTAACTCCCATTCTTAAGTAAAGCCACTTCCGTAGTTATTTTAACTTAAACGTTGACTGATTTGTCACGTAACTTCCGTACTTAAGTAATGCCACTTGCGTACTTATTTTAAATTAAACATTGACTTATTAACCACGTAACTTCCATACTTCAGTAACGCCAGTTCCGTAGCTATTTTAACTTAAAAGTTGACTTGTTTGTCACATAACTTTTGTATTTAAGTTACAGCACTTCTGGAGTTATTTTAACCCAAACCACAATCTTTTCCTAGACCTAACTTAGTAGTTTTGTTGCCAAACCTAATCAAGTTGATCTATTCCTAAACCTGACTAAGTAATTTTATTTTGAAAAGACTGGGATGGAAATTGACTTGTATATTACGTGTTGCTGGACATTCGTAGGAATAAGCACGAAAGTCGCGCTGAGCGTCATGAAAAAAAAAGAGAAATTTGTGTTTATGTACACGAAATCAAATAGATTCAATTTTGTGACTATTTCATGAACTGCCGTGAGACTGTGTTGGAACACTTTATCAGCACTACATTTGTTGAGGCAAACAGGGCTAGCTAGCAGAGATCTGAATGTGCGCACTGGTAGAAGTATTTATTGTATACTGTCCATGAGTCCAACAGTGGCAGAGCTTCCAAAGCGACGTATCTAAAACCGTTTTAGATATATGGCTTTGGTTCCAGAGAAGCGGGCAGGGGGCGGTAAACACTGCACCCTTTCCTGTCCAGTTCATTGTTAGTTTTGGATCATTTGTCCAAAAGCAAACAGTTCAAAGGCAAAGCCATATATCATCATATTAGATTAGGTCCAGTATTGTAATATTGGATTATTTTAATCCAGTATTTTTGATATATGGTTTTGGTTCCAGAGCAGCAGGTCTGCCCTCTAATCTAACACTGCTCTCTGCTGGTCTGGCACAGTGGTTACAAGCTATAATGACCCACAGATGATCTGTGCTCCAGGTACAGGCAACTGGAGAGGGTGGAAAGAAAAAAAATGAGGGATCTGCTCAGGCACATGACTAACGGGTCAGTTCATACCTGGGCAAATATATTTGTGAATGTGGTTTACAAGAAACCCCCTAGAATAATGCCAGTGTCATTTAGAGTTATAGCTTATTTACTATTATCTGTGTGTAGTTTCCTTTCTTGCAATCATTTAGCAAAGTGTTAAATGAGATTTTTTTTAAAACACTGAAATCACGTTAAAGGCAAGGGATGCCAAAATGATTGGCATGACCGATGGAAAAAAAAACACCGGAATTACCCTTTAGAAGTGAAGGCATTGGCCAGTTAAGATAAAGAAAGTGCGTTTTATGTTTTTTTTTTCCATGTTGTCAGCTTCTTTTCAAACCAGCTTTTTCTCTGTTGGGAAGCCTCATTCGTTCTGCTCCCAATACCCTCTTAATACCACCTTAAACAAGGCTGAACATACTTGAGAAAAGTGAAAAAGGTTCTCCCTGGTGCGACCCTCGGAACGCTTTAATTACATTGAACGTTGACCCTGTATCATAGTAGAGGATGTTTTGAAGGAGTAATAGTGTATACACACAAGACAATTGAGGAAGATAAGAGGAGTACCAGTAAAAGAATAGTCATCAACACCTAGCTTGAATCATGTGACAACGTGACATGACGAGGCAGACTCTAATCAGATCAAATAGCTTCATCCGAACAACGCCAGATCTGAGTCATCCCTCCCACGGAGACGTTCCTTTCTATTCTTGTGCCAATTCTCATATCTGTGTGTTTTCTTCTTCCTCCTTCCTCCTCCACTACAACAGGTCAGGGAGGTGGCTGTAGACCGAGTCCAACAGAGTCTGGCTGGCCTCCTGACTCTTGACTCCCGCGATCTCAAACAGCTGGTCCAGCCGGTCCTCGGCGGCCGGGATCTCCTCGATGACGTGCAGCTCTTCGGGGTTCAGGATGTGCAGCATGTCGTCGAAGATGGGCTGCAGGTCGCACGGGTCCAGGCGCACCTGCCGGAGCACGGTGTCTTTCTTCTCTGGAAAGGGAGACGGAGAGGGTAAAACAGTCATTATCTTAAAAGGACTGTATGTAACTTTTTCAATTCAATTCAATTCAATTTCATTTTATATAGCGTCAAATCATAACAGGGGGCACAGTTTTACACGTATAAACAGGTTGTAACCTAACCTAAAAAATGAGACCTTCCGTGACTTTCTGGATTTCCTCTATCAGCCTGTAGGCTACTTTTAATGTGAAGAACCCAGGCCCCGTTTTTCTGGGCAAAGCCAACTGATGTGACGTCATGCGCGCTCGCAAGTGCCTTATTTTCAGCTCCAGTGTGCAACTATAGCCAACGTTCGGTTAGAAACAAACAACGAACATTCAGGTCCTTTCCCTGAGCTAAAAAGAGAGTGAGTATTGCCATCAAGTGGCACAAAATAAATCTGTTAATGCAGTTTAAGGATCTGTACGGAGCCCCCCTAGACCCCTAGGAGAACATTTGTATTATCTCGTTCCCTCGAGTTACTTCATAGAGCACTTCTTCCAATCATTCCTGACTGTCCACACATTGCTGATGTACAGAGCCCCCCTAGATGATGTACTTTGGTAAAGTTGGAAAGATATTGACAGATTCAAACTTCCCGGATCAATAACTCATAACAGAAACGTTGTTAAAACACCAACGAGGACTCTTTGTAACCGTAGTAAGGTAGACAACGAGCTACAACCTCATTTCAATCAACACATAACACATAACATTGGTCTCTATGTGCAGCCGGCTGAGAGACGAGTGGTCAGGGACCGTCTACAAAGTGCAATGCGGAAGAGAGAAAAATATTCAGTAACTTCAGTATTATGCAGTGTAGTACCACCAAAATCACTTCACACATCAATGATCTCCTCATAGTTGTACTACAACACTTAGTTTGGAAAAATATGATTTTGCATAATTCTTTAGAATTTTTAATGGGAAAAATATTCAATAACTTCAGTATTATGCAGTGTAGTACCACCAAAATCACTTCACACATCAATGGTCTCTTCCTGAATATACTTATTAAACTAATTAAGACATTTTGATGGCAATACACTTCATATAAGTGAAGTTATTGAATATGTTTCTCTTTTCGGCGTTGCCTTTGTAGACGGTCCCTGACTACTCGTCTCACAGCCGGCTGCACATAGAGACCAATGTTGCGTTATGTGTCATTTAAATTGAGGTTGTAGCTCGTTGTCTACCTTACTACGGTTAGAAAGAGCCGTCGTTTGTGTTTTAACAACGTTTGGGTTATGAGTTATCTAGGAAGTTTGAATCTGTCAATATCTTTCCAACTTTACTGAAGTACATCATTTAGGGGGGCTCCATACATCAGCAATATGTGGACTATCAGGAATGATTGGAGGAAGTGCTCTATGAAGTAACTCCAGGGAACGAGATACTGACTCGAGGGAACGAGTTAATAAGAAATTTCTCCTAAGGGTCTAGGGGGGCTCCATACAGATCTGTAACAAACTTGCGCATTTAAAAAAAAATAATTTACAGCAATTCAGATGTGATCAATCTGAACAGTGGATTACCTGCCTGTCCAAGAGCAAGCAGCCTTTACAGTGCTGGCCTTTGACTGAACAAACAAGCGGCTGATGTCCAAAAAGAAGGAAGCTATTTTAGCTTGTTAGCTCCTTTGTCGGACTATAAACTGCTCTAGTTTGCTGACAGTTATGACGAAGGAGCGGATGGTATGAATATGTCTTATGAATAAAACTTACGTTAGTGATCGGGCTAACAAACTTGCTAACTGACAGTTAGCAAACAGTTCAGATATGTATAGAAAGTTAATTATCATTGTTAATAGTTGACAGGAACTAGTAGTAGTTAATAAACAATAAATATATCTAATTATCAGTCCAATAAACCCCAGTTAACTGTCACAGATCATTGAAATCTACAGGGATCTTCAAAGTAAAACACGCTGGCATTATAAAAATTCTAAAAAAAATTCTAAAAAAAATGCAGTTTTCTTTTATCATAAATTAAAATAAGCCATTATTGCTAATACAATAGTAGAAGTGAGGAAAACTTGGAAAATGGTTTTCATTTTGCAACAATACCCAGAGTGACCACATGAGGGCAGTCAGCACCCACACATCCATGTTTGATGTGAGTGTCCCATCATTTTCAATAAGTGTGAGACACTTTAGTGAGTGAATAATTTGCTAGGCGTGTGAGGAATGTGAATATGCTGATACCAACAAACCAGAGTCTCTCCTCAGAGTTTGACCGGCTTTAAATGTCATGAGTACTCTTGAATAACCGACATTGATCACAAAAATAATATAAAACGGTTGCTATATCGTGACAGTAGTACATGAAACAGGTAACCTGAAAAAAATTATGTGTCTCTGTGCTCCTAACGGCATCTGCAAGATTTCACAGACCGGAGGAAAACAAGCAGTCAGAGCTGATCTGAGGTCTGCTGTCCAGCTGCCGTCTATGAGAGCCGGCTGTCAATCACTCGCGACCTCCGACCAAACGGTCAAACTAGGCAGCGCTGATCAAATATGAATCACTATTCTGTTACGTTAATGTCTATTTCTCTCCTCAAATGTTCTCAGAATCATCTTGTAGTGCACGGTTTAGCTGTAAAATGAGAAAGTTTGTGACGCCGCCGCCATTGTAAAATCTAGTTGAAGAAACGCCAAGTTCCGGAAGCACAGCCAATAGGTCAACGTCACGGGCTAAATTTTCTAAAGCCTGAAAACAGAGCCATGAGGAGATGCAGAAGTCTAGTTTTCTCTCAGAGGACTTGAATTACAATATGCTGAAAGGTTATTATGGAATTTTTTCCCTATGACGCCAAAAATATACTGCCTACTGCAGCTTTAAGCAAGACCTTAATGTGAAAACACAGGTGTCCCTATCAGACTAACACTCAGTGAAGATGTAAAAAAGAAGACTGGCCTGGTTGGGAAACTATGGTACCGGTATTTATGTTAGTCAACTTCAGTTGCATTGATCTGCCAGTTGGGGGCACCGACATACAAAATATTGACCCAATGTGAACCATTTTAAATATTTGAATAAAAATGAGGGCTGTCAATCGATTCAAATATTTTATCGCGATTAATCACAAATAAATCACACATTTTTTTTCTGTTCAAAATGTACCTTATAGGGAGATTTGTCAAGTATTTAATACTTTTATCAACATGGGAGTGGGCAAACGTGCTTGCTTTATGCAAAAGTATGTATATATTTACTATTGGAAATCAATTAACAACACAAAACAATGACAGATATTGTCCAGAAACCCTCACAGGTACTGCATTTAGCATTAAAACAATATGCTCAAATCATAACATGGCAAACTGCAGCCCAACAGGCAACAACAGCTGTCAGTGTGTCAGTGTGCTGACTTGACTATGACTTACCCCAAACTGCATGTGATTATCATAAAGTGTCTGTAATGGGGACATGTCTGTAAAGGGGAGACTCGTGGGTACCCATAGAACCCATTTACATTCACTGATCTGGAGGTCAGAGGTCAAGGCACCCCTTTGAAAATGGCCAAGGCAGTTTTTCCTCGCCAAAATTTAGTGCAAGTCAAGTTTGGAGCTAGTACGGCATGGTTGGTACTGATGGAATCCTTAGGTTTTTTTAGTCTCATATGATGCCAGTATCTTCACTCTAGCTTTAAAACTGAGCCTGCTACAACCTAAAAATCGCAAGTTGCGTTAATGTGCTAAATAAATTTGTGGCCTTAAAACGAATTTGCGCTGCGGGCTTTATGAGCTATTCTTCAGCCAGCCACTAGGGGGCAATCCAGATGTTTTGGCTTCACTTACACTACGCTGACAGCGCAAAGACTCCCCGTGGTTTCTGGGCACTGACGCTAACTTCCCCGGCTAACACGCTCACCTTTGGTAATGAAGGAGCCGTTCCTGCTGAGGGCGGAGTCTTTGCTGGAGGTGGAGTCGCAGCGTAGCAGAGGCTCCGATTCGTCGGGGAAGAAGCCCTTGGTGCGGTCCACCGGCGACTGCTCCACGCCTGTGACGCTGGCCCCGCCCATGCTACCGCCGCTGTTGCTACCGCCGCTGTTGCTACCGCCGCTGTTGCTGCCACTGCCGACGCTGCCGGGGGACTCGAGCGGCTTGTGGATGGGACTGAGGCTTTGGCTTACATTCACTGAGGTCATCAGCTGGTTGATGTCAAACTGTAGATAGAAACAGAGAGAGCGGAGGAGGAGGGAGAGGAAAAGTAGAGGGAGAAGAAGAGGAGAAAAACATGAGTGTGTGACAAACCGACGCTTAAACACACAGATACACAGGCTAGTATTCTGACCCAGCTGCAGTACTTGGACGCGTTGGGAGTGAGACTCGGGTTGGTATTTGCTGCCTATGGAGCACATAAGCTCCTTTATCACTCCATCTCGCTCATTCCCAACTCTCTTTCCCCTCATTATTTCTCTCCATCCTCACATACATCAGACCGGCACAAAAGGGTACTTCGCAAAAAAAGTCGAGGCCCCGCCTCCTTTTGGGGGATGGAAAACCCCAAATTTGACGTATGTTTGGATTGTAATTTTGTAGTTTACGTATTAATCTCTTGTTAAACAAACGTTTGTTTTATACAAATGTACTGTACGTCTAATAATTATTTTGCGACCTCGCCTGAAACTGAGCGTTCGCGATACTTTAATAAATGAAGGTTGATCGCCGCCACGTCCCTTCAGTCTTCCGCCGTCCAACACAGTGGCCGGATATTACTTAAAGACTTGAAACTTGACTTGGACTTGTGCGCATCTCTGCTTTTTAGTTCATGAAAGTATACTTTGTATACTTTAAATTATAGTACTCAGCCAGTGATTTCATAAAGAGACTTGCTCCTTTGACTTGATGATTTCTGATAAGATTAAAAAAAAAATTATAAAATGTGTTGTTTTCGTATGCCTCTACTGTGAAAAACTTGATGAATTGAAGTAAATTAATATCAAAACATCCTTTTACAAACACACTTTCATAACCTACTCTATCAAAAAGTGAGCACAAACCAAATATTCTTTTCTATAGGCCTATAAGGCATGAATACTTAATTATACTTTTCTTAAGTATGTGTTGATCAAAAGATTAGTAAGAACCTGTAAGAAGGCCTAGAAGCCAAATATACTTAGACTTTTAAGTATACTTGTCAGTATAAGTATATCTCTGATAAGTACATAAAAAGTAAACTAAAAGTATACTCTTATTTTAAGTTCAAAAGAAGTATGCTATATACTAATGAATAAACATCTTTTTGTAAGGGTATCCAGACTTCTGTATATGGCTAAGTGTTGTCTGTAAATAACCAAGGTGTTGATAATCAACTGTTTGATCTAAAGGCTGAGATTTAGTTTGAGACGACAGTCTGATGCTGCTATAACATTAATGTATGACTGTATTACTGCAGCGGCCTCCCACTCAAGCTAACATTAGATAGCCATGCTAGTCACCGTCACCAGTATCATTTAGCCATTTACCACCCTGATAGTGAATATTCACATATCGTATGAGCCTCAGATATCAGTGTGAAAGCCTCGGTTATCATTTATCATTTTCTCTCCTGTGACGGCGAGTTTCTTTCCCCCAAAAGGGAGCGCAGCCTCGGAGAGGATGCAATGCTGGTCTAGTCTATAGCTTGGAGCCATAAAGCCATGCTGGTGTGGTCTATAGTTTTGGAGCAATAAAGACCATGCTGGTCTGGTCTATAGCTTGGAGCCATAAAGCCATGCTGGTCTGGTCTATTGCTTGGAGCCATAAAGCCATGCTGGTCTGGTCTATAGTTTGGAGCCATAAAGACCATGCTGGTCTGGTCTATAGCTTGGAGCCATTAAGACCATGCTGGTCTGGTCTATAGCTTGGAACCATAAAGACCATGCTGGTCTGGTCTATAGCTTGGAGCCATAAAGACCATGCTGGTCTGGTCTATAGCTTGGAGCCATAAAGCCATGCTGGTCTGGTCTATAGCTTGGAGCCATAAAGACCTTCTATTAGATCTTTTTTAGGACACAGCAGGGGAACAAATCAGAGATCAGCGTTTTTGGATTTATTGTTGGTGCAACCAACTACACAGCAACTCTTCAGCATAGCGTTGTTACTGTAACCGGTTTGTTTAAAATAGAAGTTTGGAGACTACTTCTTCTGTTTACTCTGTTACCGTCTACGAGGGACACAGGATTGTTTCCCCCACCCCAAAAGGGGGCGTGGTCATGAGAGCCTACTCTGGACGACGTATTGCCGGTCTGATGTATTGGACCTATTAAATTCTCACCCTTTTTTTGCATTTAAAAAATTGCTCCCATTCTTTTTTCTTCATGTCATTTCATTTCTTTGTTCCCCTCTTGGTTCATTCACCTTTTTATAGCTCTACATCCTTTCATATTTGTCTCTTCATCTATTTTACACTTCCAATTCATCCTCTTTCTTTCTAGTTAAACCTTTGCTTCATCACCGTTTCTGTCTCTCTTTTTCTTCCATATTTGCCTCCTTCTCTATCACCAATCCTTGCTCCAATCCTTTTTCCATCTCTTGATTCTTTCTCCCTCAGCTTTTCGTCCCTTTCTGTTCCCTCTTCATCTTTTTCTCTCTCTGTGTCCCACAGTTTCTCTCCCCTATCGCTTCATCTTCCCCTGTCTGACTCTCTCTCTCTCTCTCTCTCTCTCTCTCTCTCTCTCTCCTTCCTCCATCGTTGCAGAGCCCACCTCCTCTCCCTCCTCGCCCCTGTCTCTCTTTGGTGTGGTAATGAACCTGTGGTTTGAACCAGTAGTGACTGGTTTGGGGGGGATGAGATCATGAGAGCACGTCTTGTTTTTCACAGTGGTGAGCCCAGTCTGGCCTAAAGGTCACAGTAGCAGAGAGAGGTCATTTCATTGGAAAATGGAAATTGGAGCTGGGGTGGGGGGGGGGGGGGGGGGGGGCGGGGACTAGACAGAACAACCGTCAAACAAACAGACAAATGTTCTTTTCTTTTGATGAAAATCCATTTTCATGCAGCTGTGGATTCAATCTGTTGTGATGGATTTCTGCTCTGTTCACTATCAGGCCTGACGAACGAGCTCCAACAGGACATGACATAGAAAACACCAGCGCTGTTCTCTTTCTCTGGTGTTTTTTTCTTTCTCTATTCCATAATGTCTGGGTCACTGGGCTGCCAGCGTGACACAACTTACGTGATGCTGACAGAACAAACACACTCTGTCTCGCTCACAAAGGCGTGCATACATACATGCACGCAGACACGTACGCACACCGTGACAAAGATATGCTGACTTTCACACAGCAGCAGATGTAACTGGAACAAATGTTTTTTTTAAGAGCTGATGTGGGAGAGGGGGAGAAAAAACACAGACCCCCATGAGGGATGACAAATTTAGCAGCCTCAGGGGACAGGAAATCAGTGGAAACGTAAAACAAATCCAAAATTATATAATCTGATATTGAATTTTGCGGCACAGATTTAAACTCATTGCAATTGCTGGTTCTCTGCAACTTTGGCTCAAAAAAAAAGAAAAAAATCTATTTAATTTCATAATCATGGGAAAAGGATGATAATGCCAGAAAACGTTGACCAAGTCTGCTTGCGCCCAAACTCGGAACCAGTCGGCTAACGGTCTGACAATAATAGAGATGTTCCCGTACCATTTTTTTCCTTCCTGACACAGATTCTGATACCCGAACTTGCAGATTCGGCCGATACCAAGTACCATTCATTTGGAGCACCCATCAACCACAACGATCAGTTTAAACATCAAGAAATTAAGTTGAATGAAGCAAATGTTGCCAAATAAATCAATGTTTAAGTTAAAACAATTACGAAAGGGTTGTTATTTAAGTACGGAAGTTACTATGTAACAAATAAATCAACGTTTAAGTTAAAATAACTACAGTGTGTATGTACTTAAGTACAAACGTTACATGACAAATAAGTCAGTGTTTAAGTTAAAATAGCTACGGAGGGGGCGTTACTTAAATACGGAAGTTACGTAACAAATAAGTCAATGTTTAAGTTAAAATAACTACGGAAGTGGAGTTACTTAAATACGGAAGTTACGTGACAAATAAGTCAATGTTTAAGTTAAAATAACTACGGAAGTTGCATTATTTAAGTACGGAAGTTAAGTAACAAATAAGTCAATGTTTAACTTATAATAACTACGGATCTGGCGTTACTTAAATACGGAAGTTACGTGACAAATAAGTCAATGTTTAAGTTAAAATAACTACTCAAGTGGCGTTATTTAAGTACTGAAGTTATGTGACAAATAAGTCAACGTTTAAGTTAAAGTAACTACGGAAGTGTTACTTAAGTACAGAAGTTAGTCAACGCTGACTTTTGATTTCATACGGGACACAAACGGCGGTCTCCTTGGTGAACGCTCGGTGTTTTTACGTCACAATTACGTGGGTTACAGTATATACAAATTATAGTGCATTACTTTTAAGTAGAGCTACGAACAGCCTGCAGGGATACACGTTGTAATCATTACCATACAACAGTTGACGCCGTCAGTGACAAACATTAAGAAAAGCCTTGTCCCCTTCTGCCCACCCAGGTAGAGAGCACTTTGTGTTATGTCTGCCACTCTGTCTGAGAGCTTCTCAAACCACATGGAATCTGGTTTCCTAGTGCTGGCAGCCTTGAACGGCTCAGAGCTGAGCTACCGAGGACGGAGCTGGAGGCACAGGGGTCACTGCGAGGAAGAACAGTACTGCTGTTCCAGAAAGCTCCCAGGCTGCTGTGTGTGTGTGTGTGTGAGAGAAAAAGATCAGGCAGAGCAGTTGCTGACTACTCCTGTCAGCACAACACAAGGCCCTGCTGGGGACAGGGACTTAGATGCACACACACTAGGCACACAGCCCAATACTTATATGTACACACACATACAGACCGAGCCAGCTAGCCTCACTGGCAGACTGCTGCAGTATGAAGGGCACAGGGGACAGAAACACACACACACACACACACACACACACATACACTGGGGATATTTTGATTAATTAGACCAAAGATGTTAGAGCAAAGAATCTCACTCAGCTGTAATTACTCTAAACAGATGAGCTATTAACTAAGATGCAGCTGAGACGGGAACTTGTCCCAACTGTGTGTAGAGCACATACAGTAAGTAAACATTTAGGTTAAAATAACTATAGACGTACCGTTACTTAAGTACGGAGGTTACGTGACAAATAACTCAATGTTTAAGTTAAAATAGCTACCAAAGTGGCGTTACTTAAGTACGGAACAGATGAGCTATTAACTAAGATGCAGCTAAAACGGGAACTTGGCCCAACTGTGTGTAGAGCACAGCCTCAAACTCTACGTCATGGCATGTTCAGCCACTTTACCACTTACTCATCTATGACATTTACAGTACATCATCAATGGATAAGCCTGCTCCCAGACTGCATTAAAGCATACTTAATGTCAAACACACTCACAAACACATGCACATAATCTCTCTGAATTACCTATAAAAGAATCAATGCAGTTTCTGGGAAATTTTTTTGGGCATTTTCTCCGGTAAAGTAATGGATGTGGTTTCATTTTATCATCTTAGGGGGCTCTTTATGGAAGGGACTGAAAGGCGTCTAACAGGACCTTAGTCATAAACACCCAATTATGGAAGAAATTGCACTTGATTGTGCATCATTGTGGCAGGAAGGGATGATGACTGCTGTGTGCTGTAGTTTTTTTTTTTGTGCATTCCCTTTGGAGAGAAGAAGTAAAAAGCAAAGAGGAGAAAGAGGTTTATGACTTCCTGTCTGTGTGCGTCTGTCTCGTGAATAATCTAATCATTGAAAACCAGACTCCATTTCTTTAAAAAAAAAAAAAAAAATACCAGCGTGGCTCTAGGTATGTCCATGTCAGTGTCTCGACCAAGTCCCCAGGAAGAGCGCCGGTCGTCGATACCAACTTTCGTAGTGGCCAAACGGCGGTACTACAACTTCCGTTTCCGTCACATGATGCCATTGAACCCAAAAAGACTTTTTCCCATAGACTTACATTGGGAAAGAGACGTCTGTTACTCAGCGGATCATTTTTTTTTGAGGTAATCAACTTCCCTGTATGAACAATTAAATAGCCCTTATTTAAATCATTAGGTCCTAAAGGTTGTAAAATGCACTAATATCCGAATCCGGAGTTATTTGCCTTCCTCCGTTCATGTGAATGAGACCCAGACCGAGGCTAAAGAGAGGGCTGGGAAGACATTTAACAATGTTGCTGCTTTCCCAGAGCTCAGAAATGGTTAGAAATAATGGACTAAAACTACAAAATTAAGACCCACCTTGTAATATACTGGAATTATCTTTCAATCTGTCACAACAGGAAAAACACATCAACACAGGCTTCCCTGCAATGAATACAGTTTCTATCCATTGTAATTCTTCCACAAAGATTGGCCCGCCAGCTTCCTCACGCAGACTCATAACTCAGGAGCTGACAGCCTTCAGCTGTTGGTCATGGGCCATCTTCAAATTCCAATTAGCTGGGCACTTTGTGTTCCAAAACAGAGTGAAATTAATTTTTTGGAAGCCAGAATTCTCAGCACTTGGCCAAGTAATTGCTGAGTCATTGGTATTGACCAACAATCACATCAACGGACTGCAGCAGTGTTTTTGATTCTTTGTGCTTTAGACTAGTAAGTGTATTAGGGCGCTTACAGCTACAAAAGGATACGGGCCCTCAAATCAACAAATGTGTCAGGCGGCTGCCCTACTAGGATGCCCCAAGTTCAAACAAGTCAGCTCTCAAAGCATCCTGGCTACAATTGGTCGACACACTTCCAGCAATTTAGACCGTATACTTGGCTCAATGTGGACTTTGAATCAACCTAAGTTCTGCTACTGCAGGATATACTGTATGATGCAATGCACTTAACAGGGTTATTTGCTTTTTGATATCATTGTACAGTAAGTACTTGCTGCAGTGTTGGAAACCCAACATGGCCGACCCAACAGCAGGGCCAATCATGTGTATCTTTATATGATTTCTTTATTTGGTCGTCTTTTGAAAAGTTCAGGCAGCCACTTCCTCTGTACATACATACGCAAGTATTGGTTCGAGGCAAAGGGCAGCTCAGAATGCATTCACTTTATACTAACTAATGGCTTACATTGGTAATCTCATACTAGCACTATAGTTACTATAGTAACCCATGTTCCCTCTTTTAACACCAAAGTCCAACACAAACATATATGAAGAAAAGCCTGCATGCTAATACAGGCAGTAGTGATGCTCGGGTCGACCTACAACCCGCAGGAAAGGGTAAACTTACAAGAAAATATCACTGGTTTGGGCGTCCGGGTCAAAAAGTGACAAAGTAGCATTCCGAGTAAGTTATTAATAACTTACAGAAACATTGCATGCAATAGTCCACTTTCTCCTGCTTTAGTGGGTCGGGTTCGGGTGGTTGATTAACGCATATTTTTGCGAGTTGGGCAGTGCGGATTGGCTCTCATTAGGGGTCGGGTGTGTATGCATATTAAAAAACCCTGACCGCGCATCACTATCAGAAAGTCACTTTGAGTCCGCAAAAGCCCCACCTCCAACCCCAGCATCCACCTGCAGTCACTCAGGTCTATATTCTGGGGAGAAGTTATAATCGTCACTCGCTGCGGTGCTGAGCTTGGTGTTTCCTTGTCGGGAGTAGGGCTGTGTATAGGCAAGAATCTGGCGATACGATACGCATCATGATACAGGGGTTACAATTCAATATATCGCGATATATTGTGATACTGTAAGCAAGGGGATATACTGCAATTTTTTAAAATCTAGTTTTAGGAAAAATTGTTGTATAAAGAAGACATCGCCATATGCATAAAATCTTAGTAAAAAAGTGTGTCTTTTTTTACGCAATCATTTATCATAGTCTGTGTAACATCCAACATCATAGCACTACTTTGAAAGGGCACATACAGTGAGTGGGCGCATCTCTTTGCAAATTAAATAGATTACTGACCAAGTTAACCTTTAAACTATTAATTAAAAATCAATAAAAGTGTTTTTTAGAATTGATACAATTTCACAAAATGTAATATCATGATATTCAACATTTTCTTACACCCCTAGTAGACGAGTTCAGAGCCGAAACATTCACATAATAATCCATTCTAGCCATGACTTGACTGATATATTGAAATATTGGTGATGAGAAGGACCATCAAGGCAACATTGGCCCATTCGCACCAACAGCAAATATGTTTTTTCCTATAGTTGTTTTTGTGGTGGTCTATTATTTCTTTGCCCTTTTGATTCTTTTTCTGACTTTTGAAGGATACACTTGACTCCGCTTTGTGTTGATAAACAGAAAAGACAGATCAGCAAAAAAATTAAATAAATCACCATCTTTCCCCTTCGCTGATTCCTTGTTCTTCACCCCTCCCCGAGGACAGCTGCTCCGTCTGCTGCAGTCTCTAACATGATGCATTCATTAGCCACACTCAGGAGGAGGCTTATCAAAATGAAACAGCATGGCTGCTCTTTAATCACTTATTTTGTACATACTGATGATGCCCGATGATGCCAAAAAAGCAGGCAGGCACAACAGCTATTAAACATTCATTTAATGCATGAATAAAGCAGGTGACTTTACAGAAGTTGACTATAATCTCGAGTTATGCTATTTGCAGATAGAAAATAAGATTGTTCACCTTCTGGTCAATTATTCAGAGTATATTTTGTTGTTTTTTTAAGTGCAAAATTAGTCTTTGGTAGTGGTTAACATTATGGATACGGATCAGTATCATTGCAGTGATTGTATATATATTTTAGGTCATATTTTTGATCTGACTGTCACTTCCTCAGCAGATGCCTCATAGTTCCCAGTGTGGAAGAACAGAAATGAGCGTAAAGAAAAAGGGAATCACATCCGTCACTCTACCGTCTGGTTTCAGCTCTCATGGAGCAGCAGAGATATAAATAGAAACATCCATCAGACAGCTGACACTCAGTTGTTCCGGTGGGAATACCGCCGGTACACTGAATGATTTTTTTCTACTGTGTTTTCAAACACCAATGTCATATATTGCTGTTATGTAACTGATGCATTGACATGCTTCCCATAAGTGAGTCACATTGACCTGGTGTGAAACGAGTGAGAACATGCAGTACATCCATTGAACCTGACCTTTTTAAAGTATGTCTTGTCAGCCCGTTCGCACGACAAGGCGTATAAATGCCACGAAAATTCGCCAGGTGTTTAGCGTACAATAATAATGCCTTTCTTGATTCCCGCGTGTTATTTGTACACCATGTATCCTGCTACGGTAACCGTTAGTGACGTAGTATAAAATGCAAGAAAGACCACTTATGGTGGGCGCGTTGGGAGGTGGATGGGTCCAACAAACACAGGACTTTTAACCAAGACACTCGTGTTCGAGACCGTTAACCAGTGTTTTGTTTTTTTAAGTTACGTTGGTGAGGTGTCACGAACGTTACATGTTTTTTATTGACGTTTCTGACATTCCCTAGATGTTTCCGTACGTGTTTTACTTAGTTTACTTATTTTAAGCCCAACCATGACGTTTTCCCTTACCCTAACTAAGTGGTTTTCTTGCCTAAACCTAACTGTGGACATTTGCGTGGCGTACAAATGACACGCAAAAAACGCTAAAATGCGTACTCATGACATGTGTAATGTCGTGGTTGGTCTTACACTCTTTTGTTTTTCTCTTTTTCAATCCCTCTTTTTTTATTTGTTTGTTTGTCTGCCTTCTTGTCTGTAACTAAAGCCGTGGTTTCACCATTCTGCCTGTACTGAAGCTTCCCTCCACAGTGAGGGCAGGTATGAAACCTCTTAATTTTGATAGTTCTATATTGTTCATAAATTATTTATTTATTATTGAAGAGGCATTTTTATATGATTGAAGAGGCATTATTTCAATATTACTGAGGAGAGGCAATTGTTCTGGTTCTCAGGCTTCCCCCTGATCAGCTGAAATCTGGGGAATCAGTTGCGCCACACGGTAATACCGAAATTCTCCTGCACTGCCGACAGTACTTGCACGTCATTCATTAGGCATTTTCAGTCTGCCTACCGTTAAATTGACGTTTCCCCTATGTGGAGCCATTTATTAATAATAATAATAATAATAATAATGATGTACAGTATGTGTTCATGAGCTTCACACAACTACATTGTGGTACAGCTTTAATCATTGGCGGAGCTTGAAATCCAACTTCCTTTGGTAACTTCAACACTGAGTTTTCCATTATCCCCATGTCTCCCCCTCACCAAACAATTTCATCATCCGCTATCTTATCCACCATCAATCCAGTGAGCAAGACAGAAAACGATTGTCGGAGATGATCTGCTCCATTATTAAGCTGTGATGAAAGGCCAAATTACAACAGATGACTAAAGAGCTGAGACATCGAGACGACGGGGACGTCTTTAAAACCAGAACAAGGCTGTAACTGTGCAGCGCTGACTTTGGAGAGAGGAGTCAAGGGCACCAATTTGATACGAATCATTGGGAAGTAAGAAGGAGGAAAGTAAATGGTGATGAAGGATTCCGTATGTCCCCTGTGTTCATGGCTTCCTGTTTGTTTGTGTGTGTGTTCTGCGGAGATTGCAGTATGAGGCTGATACATTCTTAGTAATAATAACGCGTTAACGCAAATTGTTTTTTTTTTAGTATGTAGCGGGGCTCAGATTTAGAAGTAGAGTGTACGAGGAAAAATAATATTAAAAAATATTTTTTATGCTAAATGCAGTAACTGTGAGGGTTTCTGGACAATATGTGTCATTGTTTAGTGTTGTTAATTGATTTCCAATAATAATACATGCATTTGCATAAAGCAGCATATTTTCCCCACTCCCATGTTGATAAGAGTATTAAATACTTGACAAATCTCACTTTAAGGTACCTTTTGAACAGATAAAAAATGTGCGATTAATCTCTATTAACATCGTGCAATTAATCGCGATTAAATATTTTAATCGATTGACAGCCCTAATTTTAATATATCTCAATCAACAGACTAATAACAGAATAAATGGGTAAAAATGTCCAATTGTGCTGCCATCTAGTGTTTGCATTCTGTGGCCCACTTTGGCTCCGCCTCAGCTGGTGATGTCACCCTGTCCTCAAACAGACAAACGGTCACACCACTTCCTCTCTCACCAACTCACCCATCGCAACAAGCAATTTCCATAAACTGTGTAGGATGCAGAGAGAGAGGCTGCAACACTGAGTGTAATTACTGCTGTAACATCCAATCATTCTCCCAAAGTGAGCTGTTGCTTTAATGTGAGGAATGCAGATAAACCACATGGGACTGGCTCCAGTGGGACGCACCAGACAGCTTTCCTCACAGATTAGATTTCGGTGGAAGAAAGACGCAAAGAACAGTTTGCACTACGGTGTGTGCCGGCGATGTCGACCGAGCCGAGGATGGAAAAGATGTCAAAGAACACCGCAAACATATTTCACTGCTACACTTCTGAATAAACCTGGTTCAAGTCCATCCAGCCTTACCTGTGGGTTGTCCTCCATGACACAGCGGATCTTCTCCACCACGTCGATGCGGCGCTGCCGGTGCAGGGCGTTGATGAGCTTGGCCAGGTTGGCGTCGCTGTCCCGGATGGTCCAGTGCTGCAGCGCGGCGTACGCCCGCTCGTGATCTGACGAGTAGCCGTTGGAGAAGGCAGCCACCTCCCGCTCCGTGGCGTTGGCCAGCGACTGATAGATGTCGATCCACTGGGTGCCCACCTGGGCCGCCACCAGCTTCAGGATATCAACCCCTGAGCGGAGAAAGAAAAAGTTAGAGAACCCCGAGCTTTAAGGGTCGACTCCATCTGCGTTCATTTCATTTTCAAATGGAAACGCCCACTCAGCTGTTAGCAAGAAGTAGTGACGTAGGTTGCCAAAATAAACTAATCGATAAGGTTATGAATAAAGTGACTGCTAGCACTGGCTAAATCAATGTTAGTCATGCTAAGTGCTAAGTTTGGAAATAACTGCCAGGGTGAATTTGGGTCTTTTTGAAGTGGGGTTGTATGTAGGGCTGGGCATCGATTAAAAATGACGATGCAAGTACCAATACAAAAAGGATCAATTTCAAGTATCATTTAAGTTGATAATGGACCTGCCCTTTAAAGTTGAAAGAAGAGGGTTTGTGATCATATGTTTAGCCACTATTCAATATTAAAAAAAAGAAAATGAGAGTCAGATGATTGCTGGATTTCCTCTTAATTGAAGAATGTAGCTGTAACAGGATGCAGCAGCAAACAATTGCCTCATTTCCAACTAATGGAGCCCTCATGCTATGCACCACACAATACGCCATTGTTCTCTTTCTGTCAATTACAACTGAACTTCTATATAGTGCGTGTGTGAGAGTGTGTCTGGAATTACACGGTTATATTATTTATACATGATATGTATAAGTTTGGTCTGTTTATTGTGAACAAAGTTGTGACCTCCATCTCAGAATGATTCAGGCTTCAGGCAGTGTCATTTGAAGTTGTTGTACAGAACATTCATAGTCTGTAGACTTTCTTTTGAATCTTGGAAGGTATAATTTATATATCGGTCGACTGCCAGCCAGAACTGGAAGATTTGTTGTGCCTCATCCAATCAACAATGGACAACAATTCAAGATGGCCGCCAAACGAACCCCATGGGCCATTAGTTGACCTCGGCAACACGAAAAAATCTTTAACAAGACACCATTAGGGTCCTAAAAAAACAGGTGCCAAAAAATGCAATGCAGGTACATGGGAACCTTTTTCTTCTGCTAGGCTACGAAGTCGTGCCGAGCCAAACCATGCAGTGGAAATTCCACATTACAGTAGACTTGTTTAAGGAAGTACAATGACGGAAGATGCCTATACAAAGACAAAGACAAGTCCTCTGTAGGAGAATTCTATGCAGAAGAGCAAGTTCATCCCATGCAGACGGTACGACATCATGCTTTCCTCATCAGGGTGTCTCCAACTGAGTCATGAGGCCAGTGGCACTCAAGGAACTCCAAGTATCCACTCAGCGCAAACGGATCCACCTCTTAACCAACACCTCGGCTTTCCACACACACACACGGGGTGATGCAAGAGGCAGCATTAGTCTTTGGTCTCCCTGGATCAGCTGGGGGCAATCTCTTAATTTAGCACGTAGAGCCACACCTGCTGTGTGGTTGGAATACACAGAGTCATTCAGCTTGAAGACACACAGCTGTTGAGCCACTGTTGAGGATCTGATTCTCTAAAGCTTTTGTTATCATGCCAGACACGTCAGGTTGGATCGATCACAGTGGAGAATCAATCTAAAATTGAATTTACACATAGAGAGAGAGAGCGCTACAGCATCATTTATTTGGTGAATTCAAGTTCACACTGTATTTCTAGGAAAATCAGGGCTTGTAAACACAAGTCACATGGACTCACAAGTGTTTTGTTGTGTAACCAGTAAAAGGCAGGAGAGGTCAAAGCAAATACTGGACCTGTCAGCGCTTGTTATTTATCAAGTGCTCGTACACGTGAGGAAATACTAGAAGGTGCATTTTGCTCTTGAATCGTTAGTCTTTCTGCTGACTTATCAGCGGACGACACGTACCTATATCTATCTACAATGACAACTGCATATTTTACCTTTTAAGGTTTGAAAGAGCAAGGCCCATATACATGTATATAGAGAGAGTTTCATAGCCCAATAGCCACTCAAAGGGCCAGTGTGTAGGATACAGGGGCATCTATTTGCAGAGATGGAATGCAATTTTCACAAGTATGTTTTCATTAGGGGCTGCACTGTGGTGCAGTGGTTAGCACTGTTGCCTCACAGCAAGAGGGTCCAGCTTGGGGCCTGTGTAGAGTTTGCACGTTTTGCCAGGCCTATAAAACGCTAAAAATGGGCGAAAATCGCATATTAAATTCAAAATGGCTGACTTCCTGTTGAGTTTTGGGCATACCTCCCGGAGGCTTTTTTGTGCGTCTCCACATGTTACATTTGCCTGCCAAATTTCATACTTGTCGGTGAAACCGACTCGCTGGCCCGACGTTGTCAGTGCTCGGGCCCTAAATATTGTCCAGAAACCCTCACAGGTACTGCATTTAGCATACAAAATATGCTCAAATCATAACATGGCAAACTGCAGCCCAACAGGCAACAACAGCTGTCAGTGTATCAGTGTGCTGACTTGACTATGTCTTGCCCCCAAACTGCAGAGGTCTAGTGGAGTCCATGCCTCGATGGGTCAGGGCTGTTTTGGCAGCAAAATGGGGGACCTACTCAATATTAGGCAGGTGATGATAATGTTATGGCTGATCGGTGTATATTCCAATGGCTTTTTGGCTGATAGGTGGGTATACTGTAAACCGCAAGGTGTATACCTGCGTATATCCTCCAACTACACCACTAGGTAAACAAGTATGTTTTTGTTATCTCAACTGAAATGTCCTCTATAGAGAGAGAAACATGCATGCGTTGACACTGTTCTGCCTATTTTCTAACTGCCAGCACTTTTTATGAAAAGGTGGAGTGGCCTTTTGAGGAAAGGCACCTTTCTAACGTTAGGAACAGCTGTGGTTTTTAGAGAAGCACACATGACCTGGATAGGATTTTGTTTAGTCAACTAATCTTCAACAGCTAGTCACAGCTGTGCAAGGCAGCTGTCAGAGTCGTATTCGATTACTGGAGCAAGTTGCCATGGAAATATTTTTCAGCTAAGATGCTTTTTCAAGTTATTGTTACAGAACGGCTTTGAGAAATGACAATCTCTCTCTCGTGACACACTCGCATCACCACTTGGCGTTTCTCTTTAGCCACAAACGCTGATTGTTCACGAGCAGCTCTCCCCCCTCAGACGCTCTGCTGCCTGTTCAGACTCTCTCTTGCTCCACTTCCTCGCTGACTGTTACGCGACTTGACAATAACTTGGCTGGAAATATAGAAATGCTGACTCATCTGTTCTGCAAGCAAAAACACAGTTGTTTTGTGTTGACACGGGAAAGGCTGCGCTGATATGCGATTCTCATGTGTGTGTGCATTAGCCGTGGTTTTATTGGTGCATGTCTGCAGGTTTTTAATGATACAAATTGGTCGATGCCACTCAGGAAACAGAACCTTGATAATGATAAATGACTGATGTAGGAGGTCTGATCAGAGGATTTGACATGACAGGGAATGATGCCTATGGCTCTGAAGTATTTAGGATGTAGGATGGGGGGGGGTGATGTACATAAACAATTAGGTCAGAAGGTATCTCTTAAAGGTCCCATATTGTAAAAAGTGAGATTTCCAGGTCTTTTATATTATAAAACAGGTTTAAGTGCTTTATAAATACTCTTAAACCATCAAATCGCTCAATATACGGAAAAATATACCCAGCCCGTATTCAGAAATTGTGCGTTTAAAACAAGCCGTTTTCTGTCCATTTGTGATGTCACAAATCTTCAATATTAAGACCATTACACGGTTTTAAACGTAAACATTCTAAATGTGTCCCAGTTTATTTCCTGTTGCAGTGTATGTAAATAACATCAGCTGACAGGAAGTAAATATGGACCCAAACTGTTGCCTAGCAACGCAATTCCGTTGAAATGCACTAAAACGGTGCGTTTCAGACAGAGGGTGAATACAGATATATTCAGGCAGACAGTACAATTAAAATAAAGTTGTTTTTTTAACATTACAGCATGTAAACATGTTCTATTAGAAACACAAAATACAAGTATGAACCTGAAAATGAGCACGATATTGGACCTTTAAAGGTACAGTGTGTAGGATTTGCAGCATCTAGCGGTGTGGTTGCAGATTGCAACCAACTGAGCACCCCTCCGCTCACTGCTCCCTTTCCAAGACTGCGGTAACGTGAGCCACCCTTACCGTAATAACACTACTTCAGGAGCAACGGAAGTCAGATGGCGTCTGGCTGGCGGTACCACGGTTTTGCACATCGCAGCTCACAATACCGCACTTTCACAAGCGTGTCAGAGAACTACGGTGGCATTCAGCTAAACGTGAAAACGCGAAAAGGCTCTCTCTAGAGTCAGTGTTTGGTTTGTCCATGTTGGGCTTTTATTTCTGCTAATACATCCCCCTAAATGTTACACACTTTTCATTTAACCTAAATAACCTGAATGGGTTTTTGTGTGTTAGCCCAAGGTGTTTTAACTAACTGACTTTTTTCTGGTCCTCTGGTTGGATAATGTACAGTATCTACCGTATGTCTCTATATGGAACTGTTGTGATGCATGTTCTTACATACTTGATGAAGGCTGTTCACACCAAATTGCTGTATTAAAAAAGAAATATATTAAAGATACTAGCAGTATACAAGACTTTTATTCAAGTTGTGCTGCCCTGTCGCCACATCTGCTGCCTATTCAGATGTGCAAAGATGTTTTCATGATTTTGATGATTTTTTTTTTTAAATAAATCAGGTCCTAAAGTTCTGATCAAATATAAAACAAATACAAAAAGAAATGCAAAAAGAAATAAATGTAAAAAATTATAAAAAGTAAATACATAAATAAATAAAAGGGAAAAATTAAACATATGAGTAAATAAATAAGGGAATTAATACAAATACAAATAAACAAAGAAGCAAATTAAAACAGAATTATCAATTAATTTAATGGCTACATTTATTTTTAATATAATTTTTGCTTTATTTATTTATTTATTTATTAATTATTTTGGCAGGTTCCGTTCTCCATAGTAAATATTTTCTGGTTCTGTAAATTCACCAAGCCATATTTTACCCACTGAAGCTTTCTGTACTACACGGCCGTTACACTTCCAGAGCATCAACACAGAATTAATTCCACCACTTTTGATAAGTATCAGGTTGATCCCTGATTAATGTCTGCTGCAGCAAAACATGCTAAGTGCATAAATCCAGGATGATTCAGAGAGATTAAATGGATGTGAGCCATCGTGGCTCCACGGGCGCATAATATAGGCTACACACTCACGTGTACATAAATATATATACGCAGAGAGAAATGCAAGGGCACACAAGCTGTGAGGCAAGTATAGATGTGTGAAGCCTACACACATGCTTACACAGACACCCTTGACATGCCAGACACACTACAGCTCTATCCTTTACACTCATTCTTCTCTTCCCAAACCCATGTATTTAATTTGACCCTCATTTTGCAAAGTGTCCTTACTCGAAGTGGCTTAAAAATTGCAAAGGTAAAGAAGAAAACATACACAATCCCCTACTTCTGCTCAAGATTAATAAACTCCTGTGAATCCTGGAGGGACTTGGAGGAGCTTACGTGCCGGCCTTCTGGGCCCCGGGAGCCTGCCGACTCTCGTCCACTTCGCTCGCCATTAACGCGCAGCGACAGAAATGGCTGACCACATTTAAATGACCTATATAAGTCTCGTGATGATTCAGTATGTCAGCCTGCGGATGTGTTTATGTGTTTGCACGGGGAAGTATTTGTGTGTATTACAGTGTGTCCCTGCCTTATATGTAGACGCCCCTATAAGCATAAAAAACTAATGTCAAATAGTTGCTGGTATTTATCCAAACTGACATGTTTTGTCATATTAAGCAGGATACAGCTGCCTGGGAGGGGACAAACCGTGAGCTATCCTTAAGGTTTTTTGCATATACAGTACAGTACAGCACATAATGAAGCACTGTTTTTGTTAACATTTGTCGTGTTGGAAAGTAACACAACAGTGTCATGTCCTATCCTAGACTCATTCTGAGTTGAAAATGACTCATCCTATTTGGCAGTGCAGGTGATAATGACTTCTGTTGTGACACTAATTGCTTTGTATTTTCCATCACGCTACTTCTGTTGCAAAGAAACTATCAAAGGTTTTTGGTGCTCTGAGCTCAGGATGTGCTACACATTCAATCAGCAAGTTCTTCCTATTTAAAATTAGAATGGCAATCGGAGAGCGCAAACCTCCGCCACGGTGCGTGACTTTAAAAACAGATCACAGCTCCCAGCTGGCGGCACCGTGAGGTGGTCGGCTTATTATTAACACGGTGTGTTTCCGTGTAACGTGATGGCTAGTGCCTCTCTCATTCAGCAGCCTTGTTATGTCTGTATAACGTTGCACCACGTTGTCTCTCATCCCGTCATCTACCGCTTTTTTCTTTCTCATCGTGGACGGCCAGCAGCTCCACACATCCAAACACGTATCTCTCGTACATGTGTTATACCCTGTGGTCTTAATGCTCAGGCTGATCCTTAAAAAAAAACCTGAATCTGGATCATGATCTGGATCGCCACCAAAATCTGATGGATTGTTCACTGTGCCACACCCCACCCCGCCAAAATATTTCATTCAAATCCATCACGGACTTTTGGAGTAATCCTGCTAACAGACAAACAAACAAACCAACGCCGGTGAAAAGATAACCTCCTTCAAGGCCCTTGGCCTTTACACACCGGGGGCGTGACTAATAAACAAAACGAAAATGCGAAATACTCGCCTGCGAATATTCAGGCTGTTCTCATACACCGTTCGTAGCTATACCTACGAAAAGTAAATGCACTGTAATTCGTATACATCCCACGAAATCAGTTGGTATGTAATCCACGTAATTGTGAACGAAGAAGTATGAAGAGTGGCGAACACCGTGTAGGCAGGAGGTCGGAGTGGATGGGTGGGTCAAAGGTCTGATGCCTTTATTCTGCGGTGCGAAAACTCAGAAAAATCGACCTTGTTCCGAAAAAATAAGTGTCACTATATCGCCATATAATATTAATGTTCTGTGTTAAAATATTCATGGCAAAAACAACAGTTAAAAAATATTGATGTGCAACTTAATCGCACAAAAAAAAAGCGGTATAAATAATAGGACTTTGTCTTAAGCGTTGAAATGTCAATCAACAGAAAGTTAAATCAACATTGTTTAAGTAATTTATCAAACAACAAGACTACGAATCTACAATCACACAAGCAGGACGGTTGGCATTTTCGACGCCAGCATTGTTAGCTTAACATTTTAATGTTTAAAAGGTTATGTTTACTATAGCTGCCATCTTAGTTTTGCATGCTACCATGCTAACATTCGCTAATTAGCGCTAAGCACAAAGCACACCTGAGGCTGATGGGGAATGTCATTAGTTTTGCTTATAGTAGTAGGCTAGTACCAAAAGTACTGGACAAATAGAAATGTCATGGTAGCGCTGGCGAAAAAGTCAGGGGATCACAGAAGTCATATGAATTCATCCTCCATCCCTAAAGCCATGCCACTAGAGTGATAAAAAATGGCTCCAGCTTCTGGAACTTCAAGGTTTGCGGCTTTTCTCTGTTTTATATCAGAGTGAATAGCTTTGGGTTTAGACTTTTGGTCAGATAAAACAATGTGGGGTCTTGCCATGGGCATTTCCTTTTTGTTTGACTGCTGAATAGTGGAACAAGGGGAACAAAACGGATGCACAGTTCTCCAAAGCGCGGCCAGAGTGTGATGAGAATGGAGCTGGTTTTAGTTTCAGTAAAGAGCAACAGTGAGGAAGCAAACCAGCCACAACAGCTCTGAGCAGAACAGGTGGCGCTTGATTAACATCCTCTAAACAATGGATCCCTGTGTCTGTCTCTGAGGTCTCTCAATACACATGGGGACAAGGGGAGTCTCGGGTATTGTCTTTGTTGATTTAAAAAGTACTGTCTGTTCTGTTGTTGTCTATCTTTACATCTCTGTTGCAATGACCTGATTACATGAATGATCAATGATGACACACTGCTGATCTCCACAGGACTATTACACAATGGCTCTCCCAAGACCAAGAAACCAAGGAAAACACTCAACGCCACTTCCATCTGCAATACTGTTGCAATACTACTGCTGAAGACCCCAATAACTCCTTTACTAGTGGCTCATTTCACTGTTTTGGGGCAACTGGGTAGCC
The DNA here is from genome assembly GCF_015220745.1 of Sebastes umbrosus. Classification (NCBI taxonomy): domain Eukaryota; kingdom Metazoa; phylum Chordata; class Actinopteri; order Perciformes; family Sebastidae; genus Sebastes; species Sebastes umbrosus. The sequence goes on along the minus strand of NC_051286.1, from coordinate 26,293,888 downwards.
ACTCTAGTAATGCCACAGGATAAAAAGAATGTAACCTTTGAATCAGAAAAAAATATTTTGACCTTTAGAGAAGGTTTTGGACAAATTGAGCAGTCTGACTACAATGACAGTGACACAGCATTCTGAATATGCAACGTATCTGATTTCAAAGCTCTGGCTGGTCTTTTCTTCATAGCAACAGCTGTGGATTGTGGGTGTTGTAGCATAAATGTCCAAAACATCATATAAACCTATGGTCATGAGCTTCGTGACCGAAAGAATGAAATTGTAGATACTAGCGGACAAAATGAGCTTCCTTTGTAGGGTGGCTGGGCTCAGCCTTAAGGCCCAGACACACAAACCCGGCATTAAGAGAGGTAGCGGCAACGAAGTCCGGCAGTGGTGTCGCCTTTGTCTTGGCAAAAAGGTTACACTGGAACACACTGCAAAGACTACAGCCGACCATCACCTACCACGTACGTCCTGCGCCTGCATGGGATGAAATAACTCTCCCTACCAGCAGGTCGCGGTAGTCTGTATTCGTCATTGAAAAAAAGGAAACCTCGAAGACTGCGGATAAACAAGACGTTGTACGTACATGAAACAATGCAGCGTTTGCTGACCATTTTCACACCACTCTCACTCATCACTTCATCAGCTTCATTCCAGATGGCCACCTCATTGTGAAAATATCCGTGTATTTCTCTTGAAAAAGAAAGTACAGCCAATCAGAGTGATTTCTCTCACCGACGGGCTCCACCGCCAATTCAACATGCTGAATTGGCCGAAAAAACGCAGATGCAGGCAGACTAGAGCCAACAGCGCACCACAAAAACTAGGCCCCCGGATAAGCGGAAGAAAATGGGTTGGGTTGTAGCTGCTGCAGTAATGGGCCAATCACACATCGTAATTAGGGATGCACCGATACCACTGTTTTTCAGACCGAGTACAAGTACAAGTACTTACATTTGGGTACTTGCCGATACCGAGTACCGATACCAGTACTTCTCTGTTCCCTCGTTAACAGCCAGCTGGAGGCTGTGAGCAACACAGGGCAGGCTGGGGAGTCCCGCATACGAGGCGGTGCACCGCGACCGGCTCTAGGTCGGCTTGAAAAGGCTCGGGGCGAAGGTGGCTCGCGGCCGAAGCTTTACAGTGCTACCCGCCAGAACCTTGCCGCATCGTTGTGCGACTGTTTTCAGTGCGCCTCAACCGCGTCATGCCGCCAGATCGGGGCTCGGCCCACGTAAAGGCGCCAGGGGTCTGTGGAAACATGGACCAAGGAGTCTAACGCACGTGCGAGTCAGAGGGTGCAAGCAAACCCTGTGGCGCAATGAAAGTGAGGGCCGTAGCGCGCCGGCTGAGGTAGGATCGGAGCCGTTTTGCGAGTACGAGTACATGAGCACAGCATCGGACGTTCATCCCTAGTCGCAATAAATCAAAGAACGCTCACAGTGATCAACTGCAAGCAAAACAGCCATCTTTTTCTAGATCTGGGCACAAAAAGGATTGATTGCAGGTATCGTTTTGACTGGAGAAGTTTCAATACTACTTGGTACTGGGTTGTTTCAGTCGATACCTTAAAGGTATCAGGTACTGATACCCAGCCCTACTAATCACCGATGGCCATATTATAGCTCTTTAGTAACGCTACATTGTCTGACACACTCTTGATTCTGATTTAAGCAACAATTACATTTTGAGGGTTCAAATGAAAGACTCAAATGAAAAATGGTAAAGTGAGGAAAAAGAAAACATATGGATAAAATAAGTGGTTTCACTTCAGCACCCTGTTATTTTGTGTAACATGATGTGAAGCAGGGTGCTGTGTGCGTCAGCATCTTTACAAAATACCATTCAGTTAATCACAACACGTAGTCCTCTCGCGTTCATTCCAATATCAGAACACACAACGTTAAATTGGCGAAATGTGTGCGAGCACAACAAGCACTGTATACTTCCAACCAGGCAACAACCCCACCCCCCCAAGCTCTCTGCTCTTCACAATCAAACCCAGGCTGAACTGAGAGCAGGCTTCCTCAGCCCACCCTGGTACTACTGCACAGCGCAGTATATTCTAACACGTGGCTCCCCACTGGGCTTGGATGTGGAACTTGGCATTATTAACGGTGTGGATGTTTAACGAGGGACGATGGTGGCTAGGTAGAATGTTGTTTTCCTTCGTGTTTTCCTCTACAATCCCAATCTGACTTTGGAAATGTATGTTGTAAATAGTATGCCTGGTGAACACACCAAGCGCAACCTGCCTCTATGTGATGTTCTCTTAAAGAACCATTAGGGTCTTTTCAATGTTTATGACCATTAACTACAGACTGCATCCATACATTACTGATGAACATTTTCCAAAGTATACCATAAAGTCTTGGATTGATTTGCTAACTTCAATTGCTAGACCGCCAATGGGTTTTAATCATTTCACTGAGGTAGGGATGGAATTCCTCGACTGCTGATACCAATTCGATACCACGGTAAAAAACATAAAAGTAAAACAATAAATCCCATTTACCTCAATATCCATTCCTTTATTACCATGCTTATGTATACTGGTTTTTGTTAGGAAGTTAAACAGGTCATAATTCCCTCTCTTATCTATTTTATATTGATGTGAAAACATCTCCTTCAAACAACTGGAATTACTCAAGTTTCTCTCCAAAAACTTAATTTCACAAGATTACATTTTGAACACATCATGATAACGTTAGAATTTACCTTCGCCAAATACTTATACATACAATACATTTTTACTGAATAGAACCTGAACGCATCATAATGTTAGCTCCGGGCAAGACTGCGCTGCCCACCGGCTGCTAACGGCTAACGTTAACTAGCTCTCATCTTGCCGATTTCAACACGGATGTGTTGTTCGCAATGTACCATTATCAGGGACAAAATAGGGTACATCCCCTAGACGTGTCGATAGTGAGTTTACTGCATCCTAAACACATTTTCTATCATCCCTGGGACAATAGGACGCCGTTAGTCTTGAGCCCTGACGGTACCTGCGGTACTGTAGAAAAACAAGTAACGTCATGTTTTCAGAATTTTGGCATTGACTTGGTACGAGTCGATGCCAAAACTTTAAAATAGATATAAATCAATTCTGTTGTTGTGTGTTTACCTTGGGTTAATGAGAGATTTCAATACTGATCTGAAATCAGCGAGATTTCAGCGAGCTACCAACAAGCTACTTTTGGAAAACAAAAAAGAACCAACTTCCTATTATGTCCACCTCTTACGTACTGTTTAACTTCCAGGTATTATTTTCGGACTGCATGGCTAGTAAAGGCAATAACTACTGGCAACCGATTCCCAAATTTCTGATTTCCCAGTGTCTCTTAATGCATCAACAACAAGAGCTATCAAAACAGTTCCTGTTTGCAATTGCATTACCAAGCCACAAAAAGTAACTCTGACAAAAAATTTGGCCAATAAAATGTTCGCTGTGATGGATTGCGATCTCAGACTGAAACATGTAAAACCACCAGCATGGTCCGTTAAGGGTTCATTATGCTTCAGGCCAATCTGTTTATACAGCTGATTAGACTGTTGACAGGCTATTAAATAGGAGTTATCAGTCGCTATAAGCACCATAGATGTGGGTAGAATAGGGGCCTACTATACCCAGTATTATGTCTTATCATCTATTCGTATGGGAGATCACCGAAAGAAGGTATAAAAGAACACAACAGCAACCATAGAAATTATGACATGAGCAGAAGCGGAAGTCAGGTGCTGTAGTACAGACAGCGTGAAACTCCATGTAGGGTGGAAGTTGGGGTTAATGGGTGATGGATGAAACACAAAACACAAGGTTTTCACCCCCAGGAGACTGGGGTTTGCATTTGTGAAACCAACTACGTGTAGCTGTCTTTGTGTTCACGAGAGTTAAGTTTCACTTTCGCTTTTGAAACGTAGTTATTTTAAGCCAAACCCTGATGTTTTTCCCTAAACTTAACTAAGTGGTTTTGTTGCCTAAACCTAAAGAAGTTGTAGTTTTGTTGCCTAAACCTTAAGAAGCCTTTTCGTTTGTGCTCAAAACGCAACGTTTCATTCTGTTTTACAACGTGTTAAAACGTATTGCTTTCGTTTTCGCCTCCACTTTTACAACGTAGTAGGCATAGTAGGCCCCTGATGACCCACAACTATGGTGCTTATAGCGACCTATAACGCCTATTTAATAGCCTTGCTAACAGTCACATATCTGTTCAGAATAGCCACACTCAAAGGCGGCGCAAAAAGCTTGCTGTCATAGCCTCCACTTGGTTGCATCTTATTGCCTCCTCAATGTCTCCAAGAAATCTGGGCTTTTTGTATCTTTGTAGCATTGACGCTAAAGACATTCATGGTATCATACTTGGGTTGTACAAACAAAAAGCAGTAAAAAAAAAAAAAAAAGAGCTTGAGACAGATCAATTCCTGTTATCTCTTCTGATCACTGTGTAAAGTGGGCATGATTGTCAGATTGTCTGTTGTATCCCTAAACAGCAACATAATCAACACTATAAGCGACACAATGTTTTTTTGGGCAAAAATTTAGGGCAACAGGGCACAACAGCAAGGTCATCTTAGTGTAGCCTCAAGCTCACCTTTATACACCATTTTTGTGATTCCCTTTTATTTTATTTGACTGCTGCGCCCCTTGTTTCGGATAAACAAATAGCTTTTTCAGATCCTGTGCAATAAAACTCTGGCCCGTGGCCCTGGAAAGCCCCCTTCAGCCCCCGCTGTGGAGGAGTAGCAGTTTTCACTACTTCCTGACCGGCTTTGAGCAAACGCCAAGTACTGTATGTGTGTGATCTGCGCTTTGACGTTTCCCCTTTCTTTTTCCCCTTTATTGCCTGAGTGTTTTAACTGCTCTAGTAAAGGTGCATTACAACCTTCAAGGGGAGCCAGCCACGCACCTTGGAAGGATTAAGAAGCTGTTTTGTTTCATGTTCCAGAGAGTAAACAGCGGTGTAAAAAATGGCTATCTGGGTTGCATGTGCATACATATACATCTCAAAGTAAATACATTCGCATGGGCTCGGGATTACTCATCCAATCAGGAGAACACATATGCAATACACACACACACACACACACACACACACACACACACACACACATACACACACTCAAATGTAAAAAGGTCAGTTTAAAAATTGTTCTTTAAATGCCTTAAAGGCTACGACACTAAAAATGGGGATTCAGCTCGACATGTTTCCACAATTTTTTACCCGTAGTGGCAGCCTTAGGGACCAAATGCTATGAATCTTTTCCCGGGAAACATCCTCTGGGTTACAGCCCGGACACACCAGGAACGTCAGGAGCGCGTGGCGGCTGCGTGGCGGCTGCGTGGCGGCTGCGTGGCATGGTGGCTGCGTGATTCACGTGTCAGGCATTTCAGCTGTGTGTCAGCTGCGCTTCTGCTGCTGCTTCCGTCAGCCCTTTCTTTCTACAAAGAGTTTGCCTTTTAATGGCAAATAAATATCATTTATATTTATTTTAGACCGAGAAAGGTTAAGAAACGTGTGGTAATTTGTAAATAATACTAATAATCCCCAATTAAAACTCCGTACTATATTCATTCATGGAGCTCTCCAAGTCACTGTATGTTCTACAACACTTATTAGCACATATTTCAGAATAAAAGCCTTGTGTTAACAAATGAAGGAATTCTGTCCATAGAAAAAATGCTTGAGGGCTTTTATTTTGAAATGAAAGTGGGAAGTGTTGATTTAAAAATAAATCTTTACTTTTTTTGATCTCCGTAACATTTTCTACAGATAGACATTGAAACTGTAGCAATGTAGCGGGTAGGATGTTAATATATAGTCAATAGATGTGAACCGCGCGCGGCACGCATCAAAAATAGGTTTAAGCATAGATGATGCAAGCATAAAGATAATGATGCTTGTGCTCATCATCTATGCTTGTCTGTGGGTTTGAGCTGCTCAATAATTAAAAAAAAATAGAAGAAAAGTATTGAATCGATTAAATTTGAAGAGAGCGTGCTCTGTCCGACACCAAAAACCACTAATTGCGTCCCATCTCCTACCAACAGTCAACGTCGGTTTCTTTCAGCAATGACCAAGATCTTTCCCTAACCTTAACCATGCAGTTAAGGTACCCTAAGCTTAACCAAACCTTAATTATGGAGGTAGCATATCAAAAAACACTATTATGAATTGTTTTGTGATGGACATAAGGAGTCTTGGAAGGCATTGACCTATTCTATTCCAGAGTAGAAACCAATAGGGCTCTGAGTTGTGAGGACCAGAAGTGAGAAGCACTGTTTCATCTGTTACAATTCAGATTAATTCCTATTAGAGCAGTGAGAAGATACTGGCATCACATGAAACTAGAAAAACCTAAGGAATCCATCGGTACCAACCATGTCATACTAGCTTGTCAAGAAGGAGGTTAAAGGTCCCATATTGTGCTCATTTTCCATTTCATACTTGTATTTTGTGTTTCTACTAGAGCATGTTTACATGCTGTAATGTTCAAAAAAACTTTTATTTTCCTCACACTATCTGCCTGAATATACCTGTATTCACCCTCTGTCTGAAACGCTCTGTTTTAGTGCATTTCAACGGAATTGCAACTGAATTGCGTTGCTAGGCAACAGTTTGGGTCCATGTTTACTTCCTGTCAGCTGATGTCATTCACATCCACTGCAACAGGAAATAAACTGGGACACATTTAGAACGTTTAAGTTTACAAACCGTGTGATGATCTATATATATTGTATATTTGTGACATCACAAATGGACAGAAATCCTAACGACTTGTCTCAAACGCACAATTTCTGAATACGGTCTGTATATGTTTCTCCGTATATTGAGCGTTTTGATAGTTTAACAGTATTTATATAGCACTCAAACCTGCTTTATAATGTAAAAGACATGAAAATCGCATTTTTTACAATATGGGACCTGTAATAAATTATGGTATCGGATCGGTTGCATAGACTGGCGTACTCGCCAACACCCGATACCCAATTTTAGGCAGTATCGGACGCATTTTCCGAAACTGGTATCGGAACAACTCTTTTAATTAGTGCGACTTTAAAGAAAGTTGTTCTTTAAGCATTTGCATTTAACGTACAGTAACTACAGTATGCATTGGCACTAAACTCAAAGACTTTTTTGCGTAACGATATACAGTCCATGGGTTGGTGAAAACCTGCACTTTATCTCTTACGACGTCAAAGAAGCTGCGTAAAAGTGTCTCTTTTTATATCCATACCTCTCTTTGTCAGGCATCTTAAGTATCCGGGCTAACAAGGGGCTACTAGGTAACGGCAGGGAAACCCCGGTGTGGTTCGCCAACAACTGTACAATACAACATTTCCCCCTGTCAACCCCCCCCCCCCCCCCCCCACCAATACACACACCACTCCTTCACCATCGCACTCTCTCTTCATTTCCCTTCTGTCTGTATATCTCTTTGTTGCCCTGTAAGAGACCCGATTGACCCACTAATGTGCCTTGCCAACCAAACAACAACCCTGATGCAGCTGAAACCAGATTATTCCAGTTCTCTGTGGTCAGGCACTGAGGGAGCCAGAGAGAGAGGGTGGCGGGTGGCTCGGCTTTATCACAGCACACACACACAAACACACACACACACGCATACAGAGTTTCAAAGTGGAGAGTCGAGTGTCTCAGGCAGGAGGTGTCCCCCTGGGTTTGGGTCTGTTTCTCTCTTTCAGTGTGAAATCAAGAGCTCAGCTGTGGGGGCAAAATGTACACTACCTGTTGATAGTCACAGTGTCAATAGACGGGAGCTAAAGGAGCATGGGGCGGGCGGGCGGGGGGGGGGGTGTAACAGTAGTAATAGAGAGAAGTGAAATCTCTGAGGTGGAGAGCACTACAAGAGGGTAGAGAGAGGTGAAGGGAAGGCAAATAAAGGTAGAAGGTACACAAAGGAGATAAGAAAGCTGGAGACAGGAAGTGGTAAAAAAAAAAAAATAAAGCTGCACGAGTGAAACAGTAGAGAAAGAGGAAAAAGTCTGAGTGAAAGAACAAAATAGGAAGAGAAAATGAGCAGAAATAAAGGTAGAGAGAAATGACAAAGGAAGAGGGAAGCTACTAGAACAGGGGTCTGCAACCTGCGGCTCCGGAGCCACATGCGTCTCTTTAGCCACTCTCCAGTGGCTCCCTGTGGATTTATAAAAATGGAAATGAATAACTGTTTTTTGTTTACATTTTCATTTTTATTTATCATTGTTGAAGATCTATGGTACGACGGTATGACGGAGTATTAGGGCCACATTGAGGAAAAAAAAAACAAATCTGAGATTTCGAGAATAAAGTCATAATATTACGAGGATAAAGTCAAAGGTTTACGAGAAAAGAAGTCGTAATATGATGAGAATAATGTCATAATATTATAAAGTAGTAATTTTACGTGTTATTTTCTTTTTTTTTCTCGTAAAGTTCTGACTTTTTTCTCGTAATGTTACGACTTTTTTTCTCAGAAAGTTATGATTTTATTCTCGTAATGTTACGACTTTCTTTTCTCGCAAAGTTATGAATTTATTCACCTAATGTTACGACTTTTTTTCTCATAAAGTTATGACTTTATTCTTGTAATGCTACGACTTTTTTTCTCTGAATATTATAACTTTATTCTGGAAATCTTTTCCCTCAATATGGCCCTAATACGCCGTAGTACATTTGCACTTTGGCTCTCACTGCATTAGACTTATATACTATATACTTAGACTATAAACTGTGTTACCTTCATCACAATGCTTTGCGGTTCCAGACAGATTTGTTTTTATTCTTTGCCTAAAATGGATCTTTTGATAGTAAAGGTTGCTGACCCCTGTAGTAGAACAAAGAGGTAAAATATGAGCGACAAGGAAAGGAAGGAGACACCAAGATGAAACTGGAGAACCGAGAGCAGTGATGCAACCTGAGTGTTGGGGGGGTGAATAGTGACAGCAAGGTGGCACTACAACGGGGTCACGTCCTTGCTTGTGTAACCACTGCCCTCCACCACCATGTGTTCTGTGGGGCAGAATTGATTGGATCAGATACCCGCAGTGGTTCGATCACATTGTTAGATGGTTCTACGCGGCTCAGGAGCAGAACTGAAGCATGTCATTACATCCGACTGGGACATCCAGCCAGCATGTAACTAAAAGTCCATGACCTCGCATGTTGGCTGCAGATGTAGGCCATGTAGAGCCACCAGTCCTGAGATTACAAAAACAGCATTGCAGAGCTGTGGTAATAACTTTCTCTAAAGGCGTATACTGTATCTTGCCAGCCCAGTCTCACGGCAAAGGGTGTAATAGACCCGCCCGTCCACCGGAAGAAAGCGTGTCAGTGTCACGTTTTGTGTTGCTGAGACGTGAATATTACACGCCTGCATGAAGGTGCAGTGTTTCGTAGTGACGGTTGTCACGTATTGTGTAGTGACAGAAGTCTAACTTCAGAGCGAGTTACGTAGTAGGTAAAGTGAGAAAGACCACTTATGGTGGGCAGGTAGGGAAGTGGAGGGGTCAAACAGACACAGGACTTTCAACCGGTGTTGTTTTGCAAGTTAAGTTAGTGACGTTTGTCAAGTGTTTTGTAGTGATGGCTGTCACGTGTCCGCACTGACGTTAAATTGTTTCCGTACGTGTTTTACTTAGTTAACGTACTTATTTTAAGCCCAACCATGGTGATTTCCCTTGACCTAACTAAGTGGTTTTGTTGCCTCATCCTAAGTGAATGGTTTCCCTGCCTGAATCTAAGTGAGTGGTTTTGTTGCCACCTGCTGGTACTGCACGTTCATACAGGCGTGTAATATTGGTCTCTGTGAGGCAAAACATGACACTGACACGCTATCCTCTAGTGGACAGGCGGGTCTATTGCGCGCTTTGGCGTGATATCGGGTTGGTCTTGCATATTGCTGAGGAGGATATCACAATGTCACTAACATTATCATAAGCATGACATCATACTGTAATCCTACGTGGAGCTGTGTAGAAGGTTCGCTTATTGACATTTTACAACTTTAGAGCTAGGGTGGGTAATGCATTTCAGAAAAAGAAATGTTATATTTGTTGAAATTCTCTTATATCCCGACAGTCCCGATCAATAAATCAAATGCTCTGACAAAAAAAACAAGGTGTCTGTGGCTGTCGCAGGACTGTAATAAATTTCATTCGGCGAGATTTCGTTTTGTTTTACTACAAATTATAGCCAAAAGATCACACACACAAATGTTTAGGTTATTTTAGCATCTTTAAAATAAGTTTTTTTTATAGACAAATCAGGCGATCTCGGTGAAAATTGGTGCCGTCTATGTCTCATTCATCTCCTTGTCCACCAGTCGCATCAATTGCAGCATCTTATTTTATACTACCACTGGAAGGCACCAGAGTCTGATGTAAGATGTAAATGAGAAATCCCTTCACCAATTACTGTCAGTGTGCTTTTGAGTACCTGTTTGCTCAAGTAAACTTTCCCAACCAAATCTCTATAAACAGATATATGAATGCACAATCTGCAGGCATGGGGACAAGAAGCAATCTGGCTTCCGTTTGGAGTCCGAGTAGTATTGACCAATCACGTTTGAGCGGGCATTTGCTGGAATGCAATATCAGAACCAATCGGCTATCGTCTGACTACAATTTCGCTTTATGTTAACTTAAACAATCCTGTCTTAACTCCAACTCCATTCCCACATCTTAAGTTGCTAATTGGACAATGACCAGCACCCAGAAAAGGAAGTCTTGACGTGTAGAATCCTCTATATAGTGGATTAGCATGGCTTCATACGTCACTGCATTTCGAAAACAACCTTCTGACCTGTGATGTAGGTACAGACGGGTGATAAAGTCTAGAGACGTCGTTCGTTAGAACAACTCTTGTTGAAATCAAAGCTACAGCAGGCTTACCCTGTCCGTTGGAGTAGTAGATCCACTTCTCTTTGACCTGCGATGGGGGGGATGGTTTCTTCTGAATCGCCTTCTCCACGATGCTGCTCGGGTCCTGCATGGGGCCCTTCTTCAGCACGCGAGAGCTCCGCTTCACGCTGCAGATCACGATCACCACCAGCACCAGCAGGAGCAGCAGCACGATCATCCAGGGGAGGTGCTCGTTGATGTCAAAGTGGTCGTGGGTGCTCGGCCTCGGGGACCCCCTGCGAGTTGGCCTGTAGTAGCTGGAGACCCCAACACCTCCGCTCCCCTGCCCGGCTACCTTGCTGATACCCGTCCCAACCCTGACTACCTCCGCACCCTCCAGACCCTCTACCGCCCCCTTGTTGGGGCCTGGCACAGGGTCAGAATTGGGTTGCCCGAATTGCTGGTGCTCGAGGTCAATGAGTTGCTTGTGAGCAGTGAGCGGTGGAGTCCGCGAGGGATCACGATTCGGTGGGGTGGGAGCGCCAGGCCGGCTGAGGAGCAGCCCCTCCGCACGGTGGTCTTCCCCAACCGGGTTTCCCCTCAGTTGAATGGCTGCTGACTGGTGGTAGGTGCCTGGGATGAGAGACAGAATGATTGATGGAGACGAAGATAGAGCAAGGAAGAAGAAGAAGAGAATTGAGAACAAAGAGAGCAAAGACACAAGATAGTACAGAAGTGAGAGACAACACAGAGAGAGGGAATCAATTCACTCACTTCAGAGATTTCCTTAACCCAGACAATGAAAACAGAAGGCATCACGGGAGGGAATCCTAACACTTTAATCCATGCAAGCAATCTGGAACACAAACAGAAGGAGGAATAACCTCCCCCACTTTGCTCTCAGTCATCTGCTTCCTCTGCTGACTTCCTCCATACTCGGGTGCCCACCTGGTGTACACCTAACTAGAGCCCAACCAATACTTGGTTTTTGAGGCTGATATTGATATTTCGAGAGTTTAAAGAGTCAGAAAACAATCTATCAGCCAATTTTCTGACATAAAGTCACGTGATATAACGTCTTGAGTCCAAATAACGCCAGTCCCATGGGCGTCGCTATCAAGACGCCGAGGGCTACTGCCCAATTGTCGTTATTTGATGTCCTGGGAGTGTGACAAGGCTGGTATTGAGCAGGACATTTTTACCTTCATATTCACAATTACTCATTTGACAAAGTGATGTATGAATGAGGTACGATAGATACAGGAGAAGCCGCTAAGAATATAGTGCCACAAGGCTCAGTCCCGAATTCCACCTGATACAAGTATTACAAAGGTTCGAGTGTGTGGGAAGTGAGACTCTTTGCTCTTCGAGATAAGCGACAAAGAGAGCATGTTTGGTGATCTTAGGTTAGGTCCTCTTGGAAGGGCTTCAGGAGAAGAGCTTGGATTGAGATTTCCAGCTTCACAGGACTAGCTGGCGTTCACTGCTTGATCGTGGCGAATGAAAAGGCGATTAAACCTGAATGACGGATGGAGTTTAAATAGGTGGCTATCACTCTATAGACAAGCATTAATGACTTGAACTTAACGGGACTATATGATTTATACGTGTAAGAAGTTACAAACGGCCCCTTTAATGCAAGTCCTACACATTTTGTACCATTTGCAGAGGCCAATGCCTGTGCAAGGAGTTGAGTAGATTACTCGGTCAGGTAAAAACCTGATATTTTCGATGACAGATGCGCCATGCTCAATAAAAGTTATCTGGTCGTCAATAGCCAGGTTTCTATCCAAATGTAGCGCAAATTTGAACCAAATTTCCAAAAAATTGGCAAAATTAGGATTTGGCACCAATTCTCAAGTCGGGTGCAATTACTCCATTGCAGAAGAAGAGGGCAAAACAAGATGACGTACTTAAAAAGAGCTCCGTTCAAACCTCAGATATTAGAAAACTATGTAGGAAACATGATGGAAATTTGCTCATTTGTACTTTTTTTTAAGGGAATATACCAAGATATTCACTCATAATTTTGACAATCTGCCTGCACTCTTTCCACCACGCCGAGGCCCAGCTGTGCTCCACCTCGTAATCTCGCAGCAGATGAGCTCTGAATTGCTCACCCCACAGTCTGACCCTTGATTAAGCTTAAGCGAGGGCAAATCTAATCAGACTTGGGCTAGTTCCTAGGCAGGAATAATTTGAAGAAGAAAAAACTAAAGAGGAGAAGGGCATTGGGATGGGCTGACAATTCACAGCCAAACAAATCTCTGTAATATGTTGAAATGGAAAAAGAACCATTAGGACTGTCCCGTATGACATAAACAATGGCAGGGGACAGTGCTTTTAAGACATGGGAACAAACCGTAATGGTCAGTCGATATTAGTGCGTCATTAACTTCTATCGATTATCGACGTGGCTGCCATCACCTCCCTGCTGCTCGCTCTGTGCCCGTGTGCTGCTGCTGCTAATGGGATTGGTGTTGTATAATGCCATTAGATCATAAATGGGCGGCTGAATGTTTTTTGGATTGTCACTCGGAAGGGTGTTAATCCCTCTCATCCTCTTATCAGCAGACAGGTACACAGGTGCAGGTCTAATCCACAAATTAAGGCTGATGTTTTGGCTGGCAGCAAGCAAAGTCTTTAACATACAAAGTCAACTTTTTAGAGCAATACAGGAGACTTTCAGGTGCACCCTTTGCGAACCATAGTGGAGTTTGGAGCAACAATGATTGTGGATATGCAGCCCAGTCGCACAGCAGTTTGTGAAATAGTCACAAAATTTAATGAATTGATCCGTCTACATAGACACAAATTTGTGATGGTACGCACAAAATGAATTTGTATGTAATCCACATAATTGTGAACCGGAAGGTATAAAGATCGGCGAAGGCCACGTACGGAGGAGGTCGGGGGTGGGTTAAAAGACACAGGACTTTCGCCCAGGAGACCGGTGTTTGGGTCCCGTGTGAAACCACAAGTGTAAGTTGATTTATTTGTCACGTAACTTTGCCGTACTTAAGTTACAGCACTTCAGGAGTTATTTTAACCCAAACCACATCTTTTCCTAAAGCTAACTAAGGCGTTTTCACACCTGTAGTTGGTTTGCTCTGGTCCGAATCAGGGACCGAATTGTTACAATGTTGCATATTGCCCCGAGTTTGGTTTGTGTTCACACGGCAGCGTTTACAAGCAGACCAAAATTGTGGTGCGCAAAGAAACTGCTCTCTAATTGGTCAGAATTTCCATGCTGGAAAACTCCCGGAAGTAAACAAAGAAGAGCAGACTTCCAGAACGCAACCATGGAGGAACAACTACGCCGCTTGATCTTGGCCCTGGTCATCTTTTCTTTACCTCATAGCAATTTTTCACTCAATACAAACGATACAGTTTGAAAAAGAGGCGACTGGAAAACAATGTATTGATGCACTGGAGTCGCCGAAGGCGCATATCAAGACGTACGGAGGAGGAGGCGTGCATTAACCCTCCTAAACTGTGACATGCTCATCGGCCAGAAATATTTCCGAAGACCCATCACGTATGCCCGTGGTCTTCAACACAGCCTGACGTTACACCTGTTTAGTACTGATGTGAATAGCGAGGGCAAAGATTGGCTCTTTTGTAGTGATGTTGTCTGGTGTCTGGTGTTGACATGCACAGTGCAGCTCACTACCGGAGCTGGTTTAATCCAAAAAGGTGCAATGCTTTCTCCAGTTGGGTCGGATCATGTTCTCACTACAAACGAAGCGTACCGAACCGTACCGCAGTTGGAAGCAAACCGAGACCACCCCTTCAAGGAGGAGAAATCTTGTTGGTTAACGGTTAATAATTGGTTAACTAGGGTCGGTTATCGGTTAGGAATTTTTTTTTCAAAATTAGCATCCCTAATCGAGGTTAAGGAAAACTGATTAGGAAAAGACGTTAGGATGTAATCTTTTGACTTTTCGACCGCAGCCTTTGAAATGTGTCCAGTACAGTTGCAGTCATTATTTTACAGGTATCTCCTTTTCTTAGACCCAGTTGATATAAATTATATTAATCACAGGAAATGATCTGCGGGACATCCACGGTTGCTAATAGATTTGTGATGTAACTTTAGAGCCTCTTTACGTCAAGAGAATCATATAAATTGAAATACGGTGAAGACAGTTTGGCTTTTATCACTGCTGTTAGCAGTTAAAGAAGCTTTTTCTCTGCTCATTTTCCACCCTCTCCACTGACAGTAAAGACAGGTGAAAAATAACAGTCGTGAGTGTGTAACACCCCCCAACCCCCACTTTCCCTCTTACAGCACTGACAGGGTCAAATTAACTGGCTGAGAAGCCATCGATTCCATGCCAGCACAAGCGGTCGTGACAGTATTATAGGTGTGGGGGGTCTATGTGGGGAGGAGGAGGGGTATACTGGCTACAAATGGTTGATTCTGAGAAATGACTGGGGGTGACGAGGCTGATGTAAAAACAGTAACAGAGATGACGCAGGAGGGAGGAGGACGGAGAACAGGAAGACAAAAGGGAAACACATTCTCTGATCTGGAGGGAGCAGGAGAAAAAAGAGGGTGAATGTGAAAGACTGAAATACCCATAACTCCTCCTGACCACAAATAGTAACATTCCTGAGATGAGGGAGCTGCCACCAGTTTGTTTCCATGACTACGAATGTCCTCCCTTTTAGGAATTCCCACAGTGTCATTGATGTGAGGATGCTGCAACAGCATCTTGAGTAATAATGCGTAATAATATCTATACTCTCTAAAAAATCGGAATGAGTAAACTGAATGATTCTAATTGAGTCTCATTACAAAGGAACAGTTCTATACTGTACGGTAGTTAATGTAAGAAAAATAAGGCCATTTACTGATTGTTTTACTCACCTTTTAAAAGGCATAATTTAAATGCATCATTTGCAGAAAAGATGGCATATTCATATGTTATATCAAACTATTTTCTTATAGGGAAATAAATTTAAATATTAATTAATATAAATTAATGGTATTTATGGAGGAGAGCAAGGAGGAAATTCGCCTAGATTAAATTGAAGACCGAAGGCAGAGGGAAACTAAAAACTGGTTCAACCGGCACATCTTGAAATCACTTAATGAACACATTGTACCGCTGCGCTCAATCCGTATACAAACAGAAATGTGGTTTGTGGTTTTATGCATTGTAATTATTTCTCTGTGAACTTGGGCTAGCAACCCACTCTATGGCCGGAGACGCTGCACAGAAGTACTGAGTGAATGGATTCCTTGTCAAGAAATAGAAAAAGCGCAAATTGTCATTTTTACATTTTTACTGTGACTTAAAAACAAAACTCTAGGCTCCATGGTGGAGAGGAGGTCGTGTTGCTCTGGCTCTATCTATCTGGTGTGAAGAGGAGGTTGTGTTGCTCTGGCTCTATCTATCTGGCATGGAGAGGAGGTTGTGTTGCTCTGGCTCTACCTATCTGGCGTGGAGAGGAGGTCGTGTTGCTCTGGCTCTATCTATCTGGTGTGGAGAGGAGGTTTTGTTGCTCTGGCTCTATCTATCTGGCGTGGAGAGGAGGTTGTGTTGCTCTGGCTCTACCTATCTGGTGTGGAGAGGAGGTTGTGTTGCTCTGGCTCTACCTATCTGGCATGGAGAGGAGGTCATGTTGCTCTGGCTCTACCTATCTGGCGTGGAGAGGAGGTCGTGTTGCTTTGGCTCTATCTGTTTGGCGTCGAGAAGAGTTTGTGTGCTTTGGCTCTACCTGTTTGGCGACGCCTTGAAGCTGCTTGACATCCTCCTGGATCCACTTTCTCACATTTGTTCACATTATATGTATTATTTTTTGTCTATGTTGTATTTTTATTTTGTTGTTACTCTGTACAGACGACATCTATTGCACGTCTGTCCATCCTGGAAGGGGGATCCCTCCTCTGTTAATCTTTCTGAGGTTTCTTCCATTTTTTTCCCTCTTAAATGTTTTTTTTTTCGTAAGTTTTTCCTTATCCGATGAGAGGGTCGTACTGTAAAGGACAGAGGGTGTCGTATCCTGTACAGATTGTAAAGCCCCCTGAGGCAAATTTGTGATTTGTGATTTTGGGCTATACAAATAAAATTGACTTGACTTGACTACATTTCTGTTTATGTGCAGATTAAACAAACAAGGTACAACATGTTATTAATTAGTCAGCTTTAGAGGTGCTGGTAGGTTAGGCTAGCTGTCCCCCCCCTCCCCTTATTTACACTGTTTATGCTAAGCTATGCTCATCCTGACCCCAGCTCCGTACGAATGGCATAGACACGGGAGTGGCATCTTCTCATCTACACTCAAATCTAGAAAGTGAATAAGCCTATGTCCCAAAAACGTTTTACAATGGGTTTGCCACTGAAATTATTGAGGAAAGTACATCCATACTTAAGGCCTTGCACACCAAGTCCGTAGCCTATTTTTTGTCTGAAGTTGTCGCACGTGACAGACGGTACTACAACTTTCATGTCTGTCATGTGATGCCATTGGGCCCAAAAAGACTTTTTCCCATAGACTGACATTGGGAAAGAGACGTCTGTAACTCAGCGGATTATTTTTTTTTTTAGGTGAATCAACTTCCCAGTACGAACACCTAAATAGCCTTTATTTATTTTTTTTTGTTTTTAACAGATATTCACAGTAATTAACATACTCTAAACAATGGTTCTCACCTTTATGTGCAGGTCCAGTCAGTAGTGATGATGGACTGGATGAAGAAGTCAGGGGTTCCTGTACAAGCCCAGCCTGTGCAGGCCCCAGTAGGGTGGTGGTGGAGGCAGGCGAAGATGAAGACGGGGATCCACAGACATTATCTGTCTCTCTAGTCCCTGGGGTGAGCAGCACCAACCCCTGAGCTCGGCAGTCCGTGTGGGTTCGGCACTTCGCCGTACTCGACTCTGCATCTGAGAAAGTCCCCTTGTTGCACGGCTTACAGAGCACGTCCTCTGTCTCCCCGCCCCGCCTTTTCACCCTGGTCCCTGGAGGGCACAGCGAGTGGGGCTTACACTCTGAGCCACCATCCCCAAACAAAAAGCTGTTGGGGGGACATGCGCAGCCCCGGTCCTGGATGGGCGTGCAGGTCGCTTTCTCAACGAAGCCTGCAGGACACGGTGCCCGACAGGGATGACATTTCTGCACCCCGTTCTCTCCCCGGGTGAAGGTGCCTTCGGGACAGCGGCTGCACTCCCTCACGGCCGTCGGGGAGCAGTGGACGGACACGTGGGTGCCCGCCGGGCACTTGTCACAGACCAGCTGGGTGCCCGAGTCGGGGTCGGTGTGCTGATAGTGGCGGGGAGAGAGGATGGATTGGACAGCTGGGCTGGTCGTGGTCAAAACCCGAGCTGAGATGTCAACCACCACAGTACATAAGAGCTGAGAGGAGAAGAAAGGGTGGAAGTTAAAGAGAAATCTAAAAGAAGGCAATGGTATTTACATACAGTAGATACGACTTTCATGCAACACCTTTAAAGTTCATATGGCCAACTTGTTCTCAAGTAGCTGTATACACATCCAGCAGTCCCAAAGCAACATATGCATTCATTCTGATTCATGTTTCTAGCCAACATTCACTCTCTGTTTGGTCTCCACCAACTCCTGAGGTTAATATACATAGCTAGTCGCTAACTGTGTCTGTCTTCTGTATACTGTTGGCTTGTCATATGGTGCTCTAATAGCGCTGATAACTTCTAGGATAATGGACAGGTCACAAAATTAGATATCTCCAAATGGTTCCTCTGAATGGTTCTTGCCTTAGGGAGCATGAAATGGGGGCCCCTAAAGCAAAGTTCATGCAATTGCCAATAACAGTCATAATTCTCCAATCCATGATCCACCAAAAAACAGAAACGGTAACTGAAGAACAATCAAGAGGAGACCAACACCAGTAGGAATCCTCGCCCAAATACCATGAATACCCACAGATTTTTAATAGCAAGCTGACTAGAAGTTGTCTTGTTCTTGATCAAAGGGGCTGGACAGACAGATGGACTGACAGACAGATGGACAGCTGGCTGGACGGAGCAACAGACAACAAGGACCAAAAGCGCCCCCATCCCAATCTCATTGAGACTCCTTTTCACTCTGTTTGCCTAAATTCACTTTTGATGTTGGGTTTGAGGTCACAAATTAAGACCCCCCCCCCAAAAAAAAAGCATGAACATATCCAATGACCAAGCCTTACGAACAGATTTCTCGTTGTATAATTTGGTATGAGACATCACGTACCAGGCAGGCAGACATGGGGGTGCTGTGTGTTGGGTTACATGGATTCTGGAAAGTCCAATTTGCTGCCATTTAGTTTCCCAATGTATCAGGCTGCTTTGATGAGATTTGTAGGAAAATATCTCTTTCAAAAACCCATTTAACCCCACATCATTGCATTTAATCAGTCCACTGACTCATCCTGTCCCTCTTGAGTTGAGTGCCCAGCAGGGCGCATTCACTTTACAACCCCAACAGAGATTTTTAACAGACATATGACTCTGGCTTTCCTTTGTTTTTTTGTGGGGGGGGTAGGGGTTCCAGGATCCCCTCTCAACTCTGCTGGGAAGCTGACAGCTCACTAGTTTTAGGGGAATAACCCACACACGTCTAAGTTTACACACACACTGTCTGAGTCATGCCAGAGCCAATAAGACAGCCTCCTCTCCAATAATGCTAGAGGGCTGACAGCATCTTACTATTTTTATTTTGTAGAACAATTCAACAATCCCAGTCAAAAGTGATAAAGAATTGTTCTAATTCAACTCATAGCAATTTTAACTTGATACTTATGCTCTCTTTGTACTTCTCTTTGTACTTTTCTTTATAGAATTGTATCTCAATCTGTGAGTCTGTCAGGATCTGACTATATGATATCAGCCCAATAATGGCCCAGACCAACAGACGTGTGGTGACAGGAAGGAAAATGTCATCCTGAGCATTGTGTCATAGTGAAAGACTATCGTTTTTTCTGACCATAGACTGTAAGAAGTGGACGTAGGCGGCTTGAGATCACCCATTGGTTTGTTGACTACGGTTTTGGAGCCTCGAGTTCTGGTTTTTGGCCGTCCCCATCTTGGTTTTTGGCGTCGACCACAGAGGTTTATTTTGACACTATGCATGTAACGAGTGAGTATATTGCTACGCCGTCCCCGGTCCGTCTAAAAGTAACCCAAGAGGGGTACTCCGTCGTGCGTCGGACTCCTCTGCCAAGGGGGCGGTATTCGATGAGTTGAGAGTGAGAATGTGTGTATTCAGACAAAAGTGAATGAAGATTAGCAGCCCTTGTGTGTGTGTGTGTGTGTGTGTGTGTGTGTGTGCGTGTGTGTGTGTTCAGAACAAACAGTTCTGGTGGGTTTGAAGTGAGGCACTGAGGGGAGAATTTAGCTGATGAAGCACATGAATGTTGGTCATCCATGAGCACTGTACAAAAGCATTAGTTTAGGGTCACACTAAGGTAGTACCGGTGCATCAAGTTTCCTTCAGAAGTGGAGTGGTTTAGGGGCCCACACATATAAATCATCAATTGTGTCATAATTGTTTGGACATCCTGATTCGTATGGAATCCACTACGGAGAAAAATGGTGAGCTTTTTGCGAGATATCGAGGAAGATAATGGATCAAACAGTCAAAGGAGGACATTTGATAATTAGTGCTAATAAGAATAAAGCAGTCCATTCTTTCAACGCTCCATTGCCCTCTCAACCACACACCAACCCATTCGGCTCTTTGTGTTCGTTTCCCAGAACCTCATCCATAAACATCAGCGCATGTTCTCGACATGCTGCTCATAACTCGGTTGCGTCAGTTAACATCAATGCGTTCATTCACATCGACGTTCAAAGTGAGACGCCGGTAGAGCACGCGTGCGCGTGAATGGGAACATTGTGCTTGTTACGGGACAATGGATGGTCCCCCCCGTGGCTCTTTCTGCTTGTTTGTAGGGTTTTTATTATTGAAACAGCATGCCCCTTAATATTACCATAATTAAGGTGTATCACTCACTATTTAATGTGAGCGTGTGGAAGAGAAGGAATGCTGGTATTAAACAGGAACTTTGGGATGGCTTAGTATACAATGCTCATGCTTTTCATGCCGGTACCCGGGAAGTAGACTCATTAAAGAATACCAGGCATCTCCTAAGAGTCAAGAAAAGGAGCTTAATAACTCATTTTTAGATAAACGATTCCTCTATTGCTCATTCTAAAGCCTGAAATACACTTCTGCATCTGCAAGTTCATGAACATACAGTACCGTACGTAGGCTAGACACCATGCAAATCAATTGGGAATGTGGATGAAAAACCCTACACATAGATGTTAATCATTGATCGTATTTTTTTTCAATAGAGATATATTGTATAGAAATATTTTCTATACAGGACCTTGTCACGCCCATTTACTGTTACTTTGAACAGTGTTTATACGCCATGATGATTTATGTCACTCTGGAAATATTGCACAGTAAATAAAGGGGCCATCTACGCTGAGTCTGCATGTACTGTATTTACCCTCCACTATTACATAGCGTTTAATATTTGAAGCCAATGGAAGACCGGAAAACCAAAACTGAGCAATACTTAAAAGGGACTCTATGTAAGAATCAGAAATGTCTTGTTAACAGCGACACCTGTGGCCGTTAAATCAACCAAAGTCAGCGTCCTGTTGCTCGCGCTCGCTCTACATAGACATGAACGAGCATCACTCAAAACAGTGAGGCGACACACGCCAGCTAAAAGCACAATATCACTCTATATTTCAGCTGCTTGGCAGTAATGTTAGCTGACCAGACGGAGGTCCCTCCATGAATCAGTGCTGATCCTAGTGTTGGCTTTTCCTGCCTCAGCCTCCCGACCGCGGCCGGAGGGAACAGGGGAGACACCAGAGTTTTGATCGGAGATGATAACGTTTCTCTCTGCGGAGCCCCGTCACTTCACAAGACACGGGAAACCTCTGTTGGTCTGGAGGAGCTGCAGCAGTTATTTCTGCACAAACGTCCACTGTACATTCACTAGATATGCTCAGAGCTAAACTAACTCTTCTGCAGTGTGGAGTGTGCGCATATGCGTGTGTAGAGGTGGAGCGAGAGAGTGAGAACGAGCGCGGTGTGTGAGTGAAGGCAAGCAGGCAGAGGAGCAGAGTACAGCAGAGACTCCGGTCCTGGAGACCAAAGCTACGGTCTCCTCTGTGTCTTCTGACCGCGGTCGGGAGGCTGAAGCAGGAAGAGTTAAAGGTCCCATATTTTAAAAAATTTAGATTTTCATGTTTTTTTATTATAAAGCAGGCTTAAGTCCTATATAAATAGTGTGAAAGTATCGAAACACTCAATCCACAGGGAAATACACACAGCCCGTATTCAGAAACTCTGCATTTGAAACAAGCTGTCAGGATTTCTGTCCATTTGTGATGTCACAAATATACAATATTTAGAACCTGTACACAGATTTAAACGTAAACATTCTAAATGTGTCCCAGTTTATTCCTGGTTGCAGTGGATGTGAATGTCATTAGCTGCAAGGAAGTACACATGGACCCAAGCTGTTGCCTAGCAACGCAATTCTGTTGCAATTTCGTCGCAATTCTGTCGAAATGCGCTAAAACCGAGCATTTAAGACATAGGGTAAATACAGGCATATTCAGGGCGATAGTATGAGGAAAATACAGTTTTTTTTAACATTACAGCATGTAAACATGTTCTAGTAGAAACACAAAATACTAATAAGAACCTGAAAATGAGCACCATATGGGACCTTTAACACTGTTTAACAGACGGGCTTCACTAGATAGAACTTTGCGGTTTTGGTTCTTTCGTGTAATTTGTGTTGGAGTCTCAGTCTGAACAGCGTAGCCACACGTGAGCGCGCATAGGACACAGACCCGCAATGATTTATACGTGTAAGAAGTTACGAACAGTCCCTTTAATTCTTCACCGAGCTAATGTTATTTTGTGTTTCTCTCTGGCGTTTGATGAAGCTCTACTGACCTAAGGCGGCCCATCTCTGTCTGAAGCCACGGTTTCTAAGTCAATGAGGATAATTACTGCAACGACTGCTATGAAAGAGTGCAGTAAGCTGATGGCAGCGTAATACTGTAGATGCTCACATTTGGTCAGTGTGTGTGTGTGTGTCTTTCTGTGGTTGTGGATCTCTGTGAGCACCGCTCCCTCCCGATCAGACACAAGCATGCAAACCGGTCTTTTGTTTCCTGCATTTCCTGTTTACCATTAGGAAAATAAAATGCCCACAAAGACACAAAAAAGCAGAAGAGGAAACAAAGTGCAGCGCTGGCATTTTGTCAGTGCATCCCTGCTTGCACACACACACACGCAGGACAGACAGCCTCTCTGCACAGCCACCTCTGCAGCTCAGCAAAGCATGAATCAATTTCAGTCTTTGTGCTGCCAGACCTTCCTCTTATTATGCCAACTCTGTCTCTATGTCTTGCCGCACTGCCTATAAACTACACCCTCTGCCTGGTGCACAGGCCGAGCAGCCAATCAGACGGCCAGACAGACACAAGGTGACGGGACAAGAACTGGGCTAACGTTATCCCTCTTTAACTCCCACATCTTTGTGTCCAGCTTCTTATGCACTGCAGTTCTTGTCACTGCCAACAACTATGGCCCGTCCATGTGTTTGTTGGAAACAAACCTGCTTTAGTTGTTCTCAATGTACAGTCAAAAGGGTATTCCACCAATGTATAATGTATTCTGTGGCTCTGGAGAAGCCTTGTGAAGTCTGAGAATGATGTCATAATGATTAGGGCTGCACAATATAATGTTTTTTTATCGTCATATTCGCGATAAACACACTGCGCGCTTCGATTGTGCTGTATGCCCGGGGGTTTAGTCTGTTACTGGAAACTGTGGAGCTGGGATCACTGGGGACATTTCAGCTGATGACTCACTGACAGAGTAAAGGACAGCGCAGACACAGGGTGAAGAAGAGAGAGATCCGAGGGTGGAGTCGCCAGTCAGGCAGCTCTTGTTTACATCATATAGACAACACTGCACCAGCACTGCAGAGCAGGTTCCTCTGTTAACACACACAGGCACTGAGAGAAAAACCTCAACCGCCCCTTCCCCCCACCCTAACTCTGTGACTCCCCACCAGAACACCCTGTAATTCTACCCCCCAGCAGCAGCTACAGGCCATCCAGAGGAGACACGCCCAGGACCCGGTTTGCTCGTCGGCATCGGAGCAGAAGCACAACCGATAGGTCAAATCTTTTTTTAGGTGACGGACGGCTAAACCTGAACCTCTTTTCACTTCCCTGTTCTCGTGCGTGAGCAAGTACATCGTCTGCACATGTTCGGCATGTGATGGCTGCACCCATAATTCAACACACAATATTTGTTTTGACTGGTATGAGAGTTCTAGAGGGGTGAGGACAGTAATGGAGCAGTGAATGAGGGTGTGTTAATACGGGTGGTTTTTCACGGGGGGTTTTCTCGTTTTAATAACAATATGCACCAACAGTCTTGTCTTTGTGTGCATGTGTTGCCTGGAGCATTTTGAAACTTTGCTATGCATTATTGGATGCCATATCTTAGAATTACACAACGCCACAACTGTTGTCTCATGATGAATTGGTGAATTGGTGTGGATTGTACAAAAACATCTGTGACGTTGCTCCATAAGTTTCTAGGGAAGACGTTATGAACATAGACTGTATTTAAGAAGTGGACGTAGTCACCGGGACTTCACCCCATTGGTTTGTGGGCTGCCGTTTTGAAGCCTCGTGTTCGGCATTTTGGACGTCACCATGTTGGTTTTTGGCCGTCGCCATGTCGTTTTTGGACGTCGCCATGTTGGTTTTTGGCCGTCGCCATGTTGGTTTTTGGACGTCGCCATGTTGGTTTTTGGACGTCTCCATGTTGGTTTTTGACACGAGAGGGTGGAGCTAAGTACAACCAAAAGACTAACCAAAGGTTATAATTAACTTTCATAAACTGGAAACACACTGTGAAAGGGTTAAAGTTCTAAGGCGAAAACACAAACAACTCCCATACCGGACAACACCCTGGTAGCGACCTGTCAATCACAAGGTAGCCCCGCCCTAAATGGGACCATAATTTACTAAATGAACATCATGCTGTATTGAAGAAGACTTGAAACTAGCGATTGAGACCATAAACTCATGTTTAAAATGTTTACTGAGGTAATAAATCAAGAGAGATCTAGGCTCATTTTGCAAGTTTAAGGCAGTTCCATATTGGCTTCACTTCTCAGACCCGGTGGTAGCCCACTGGTCGACGCAATGAAATGCTTCTCTTTAAGGATGGATAGAAACACCACCGCAGATATGTGAGTCCAGTCTGACATTAGACGAATGAAAAAAGTTCCACAGCATTGGTAGCATGCTAGCCGTAACATAAAGTGCATAAAGTAGTTTAAAAAGGTATAAATAGAGCTGTATCTGCTTCAAAAGTTAAATTTTTTTCAACGTACTCGAGGCAAATCGAAAAAAAAAAAGTTTAGCAAACACACCGGAGATAATGGAGGTTACCATAGGAATGAGTGAACTTCTGGTTGACACGCATACGTACACAGAGCTATGTAGAAATGAGGCGTAACCAAGGCTTAAGACACTACCAAGTTGCACATCTCTGGAGTTGCCCTTTAATGTTGTTTTGCTCAGGCCTGTTGACTTCCTGTAACATAAAAAAACACATTTCCGGATGTGTTTTATGGGTGAATGCTTTTGTGCATGCTGTTATCAAAAGTGCTGAATCGTGACTTTGTTTTGTCTATTCGTTGTTTCCGCTATCTGCTGTTGTGAGGAATTCTGACACCTGCAGCTCTGTTTGTGTCGGAAAGACAGTGAGCCTCCTGTTAAACCTCTTTTTGTACTTAAATTAAATACATAAAACAATGTTGTAATTGATTTTATAATAATGTATGCAGCACTTTTAACCACTGCCTATACAATTTACTGTATCTAATCCCCCATTGACTACAACACATCTTAACCCAGCCACCTGAAACTTGACATGAACAACAGACAGGAGCACCTTCGAGTGTCTTTACATTTCTTAAAAAACATCCCAAAATAAGCAGTTAAAGTGGCAGTAGGCAGTATATTTTTGGCATCATCGGGCAAAAATTCCATAATAACCTTTCATTATATTGTAATTCAAATGTTCTGAGAGATAACTATACTTCTGCTCCTCCTCATGGCTCTGTTTTCCGGCTTAAGAAAATCTAGCCCGTGACGGGAGACTTTGACCAATCACAGGTCATTTCATTGAGAGAGAGAGCGTTCCTATTGGCTGTGCTCCGGTAACATAATATTGATTCATATTTGATGCCTAGTTTGACCGTTTGGTCGGAGTTCGCGAGTGATTGACAGCCAGCTCTCATAGACGGCAGATGGACCTCAGATCAGCTCTTACTGCTTGTTTTCCTCCGGTCCGTGAAATCTCACAGATGCCGTTAGGAGCACCGGAGGACATGATTATTTTCAGGTTACCTGTCTCATGCACTATACTGTACTGTCACGATATAGCGACCGTTTTATAAAAAAATACTTTTTTAATAATATTTGCTCCAATCTCACTACTACTTCAGCTTTAACGTGCACGTGGAGAGACAGGGCTGCACGTACAGCCGTCCGTCTGTCCGTGAGGCCTCGCAGTTCCGCTACACCAACTGAACTCATCCTGTGACAAGACGCGACTCATGCCTAGCGGCAGCAAACTTCACCACAGAGCAGGAAGTAGACGGAGGCCCAAAAGAGGAGACGGTTCAGATGGCTCAATACCGTCTTTCTGTTAGAAAGGTTGCAGGTTTTCAGTAACGACTTCGTTAACTGTACACGGTGAATCATGACAGAAAACAATCAAGCTACTGTTTAGGCTTGTGTGTGTGTGTGTGTGTGTGTGTGTGTGCGTGTGTGCGTGTGTGTGTGTGTGTTACATAATGAGGTGTGTGCATACAAACATTTGGATGTGGGTGGGATGTTTTGTGTGTGTTTTGGCAGAAGACATTTAAGCTGTAATTACGATCCAATTAAAGAAGGGCCCACCATAAACACACATGCACACACTCACTGCCGTCCCCCAACACACACACACACACACGTGCTCACCCACACAGCAGGCAGCGCAGCAGCACCTGTCGCTGTGTGTCCCCGTGTTGTCTGCGGTCGTGCGGTCGCAGCTCATTTCAGCTCAGAGAAAAGAGACTCTGTTTGGATTCAGCCGAGCTGAATTCATCGCTGACAATGAGCCGACGGTGATTGTTTCTGTGTAGATAATATTTGAGTCTACTGCTGATGACTGAAGCAGGGAGCTCCTCCCTTTGTGAAAGTTTAACTTAAGGCTGGCCCACACTAAAATAATTGAACAGTTTTGTTCCTGAAGTGTGTGGTGAGCAACAAAAACCAAGAACAAGTCCCGACTTAAAAAAACGTAAATCTCACAAAATCCCTCACGATAGAATGTGACTTTAGTGTGAACAAACATGGCGGATGACGGGCAAGAAGAATTAGCGATGTTACGAAGGATGGATGGATGGATGAAGTCACAGAGACACGTTAAATAAACACTCGTGTTGTTGCCACAAATCAACAAGTTGGTCCTCCATTTCTGGGCTCCATCTCACTGCTACTTTATGCTTAGTGTTTTGCCTTCATTCTTCATTCAGCTTGGTTTTCAATTGGCGGTCGTTCTTTCCCACGTGGCTGCGTCATCGGCTGTCCTCGGGGTTCCCCACACACAGTAAGAGATCACATCGTGAATATTGAACAAGTTTAATATTTACGATTTGAAATCGGTGCATCCAGGATGGACTTCCGAGGGGGATGTTAAAAGCAATCTAACGTAGCTCACAAGAATCTAGAAGATAATCCAGATCATCTTTAGAACCATCGAAAAATCTGGGTTTTGCTGACGATTGTCGGGAGGGGGGAATCGGGCCCAAAATCAGCTTGATTGTCGTGTAGTGTGTGCAAACATAGTCTTTGGTTCACAGTAGGGTTGTTAATTTTGAAAGAAATTCTTAACCGATAACCGACCCTTGTTAACCGATTATTAACCGTTAACCGACAAGATTTGTGCCTCGCATGCAGCGGTGCGCCAGCTGCAGTGTACGAGCAAAACAGACAACTAGTCTCCAGTTCACCGTCCAGGAGCGTTAACTTAGCAGCCACGGTGCTTCGTGTGAATCCATCGGTACCAACCATGTCATACTAGCTTGTCACAAAGGAAGCTAAATAACGCTCCAAACTTGCACTAAATATTGGCGAGGAAAAACTGGCATGGCCATTTTCAAAGGGATCCCTTGACCTCTGACCTCAAGATATGTGAATTTAAATGAGTTCTATGGGTACCCAGGAGTCTCCCCTTTACAGACATGCCCACTTTATGATAATCACATGCAGTTTGGGGCAAGTCTTAGTCAAGTCAGCACACTGACACACTGACAGCTGTTGTTGTCTGTTGGGCTGCAGTTTGCCATGTTATGATTGGAGCATATTGTTTTATGCTAAATGCAGTACCTGTGAGGGTTTCTGGACAATATCTGTCATTGTTTTGTGTTATTAATTGATTTCCAATAATAAATATATACATACATTTGCATAAAGCAGCATATTTGTCCACACGCATGTTGATTAGAGTATTAAATGCTGGACAAATCTCCCTTTAAGGTACATTTTGAACAGATAGAAAATGTGCGAATAATCGCGATCAAATATTTTAGATTAACAGTCCTAATTCTGAATTTTTCATATTCTGTGTTTTTTTTAAAATGGTGAAGTTGGTAAAAAATTAACGTGTGGCAAACAATGCTTTTGTTTGATTTGAATTTGGAGTTAAAATAATCCGCTTTTCGCACACTTATCATCCTGAGAAACAGCTGTGTTGATGCAGCAACAGCTGGACGGTGAATTCCCATGTCTTCACTGAATAAGACACTTTGGATTATGTCCGATCTTTATTTACCATTATCCTGTGTTAATACCAAAACACTCCAAACTAAAAATCTCATTAAGTCATTATAAGTGAATTTGACGTCTGCTTGATGAACCCGGGGGACAAAGAGCTTCGTCTGGCTCTCTGAGGATGAGGAGAACCTTGAACTCCAGCAGCTCCAGATCCAACTAGAGTCAACACATCAGTGGCATCTAACAAAGGGACACCTCCACCATGGGAACAAGGGGAACCCTGCCTGCATGACATCATGATGACTGGCACATAAAAACATCCATAAACACATCATCATCCACTCTTAAATTATGATGATAATAAAATGTCCTTTTCTGTTAAAAGAAAAAAAAAAAAGTACCTCAGAGCTCACATTTTGTATTTAATTTGCTCAATAAACCCATGTAATTTCATTTCCTTTCTCTTTGTTTACTTCAGGTCTTTGTTGAGACAGGATCAGAGTCAACAGACTGACATTTCCAGTTGTTCAGCTGACACACAGTATTACAGGGTAAACAATAGACTGCCCTTTCTTTCTCCATCCTTCCACTGGAGACTCTTTGTGTGTCCCACAGAGGAACAATTTACACACTGCTATGATGATGTTAAATGTAAAAAAAAAAAAAAAAAATTGAGTGAAAAACAATGTATTCAACAGTCAAAGTTAGAGATTATTTTGGATGATTTTGAAGTTCTGTCTGGGACGGAAAAAAAACCAAAAAAAAAAAAACCTGCACTGTCCCTTTAAATGGAGAACCTGCTAGAGGAATCCCTTAGAATAAAGAATAAAACGCACTCACCACTGCGGACACACACACGGCAGACATGGTCCTGGTCTACAAGAACACAGATGAGGGGGGTCGAGCAAAACGTCCTTGTCCAAGTTCTGCTAGAGAGAAACTCTTCTCTAGATGTTCCTCCTCATCATCATCATCATCATCATCATCCTCAGCTCAGTGGAGAGGAGAGAAGCTGCTGGTCTCTGCTGCAGCGACAACACTCTCAAGTGCACTGTTTTATAGTCCGGGTCTCCAGATGGACCGGTTTCAGGTAGTCCGGGATCAGGGCTTGGTTCACACAGAACGCTGTGGTAATACCCATAGCGATGATGGATGGAGGACCACTCTGGGATCACCTCGCCTCGCCCAGTCCAAGCTGCTCTCACTGAGCAGTGCGGCTCTCTGCTCTCCTCACTCTTTCTCTGCTGCGGAGCGCCCGCGGTGACGTAGACGCGGAAGGGGGCGGGACTTAGCCACGCGTCTCAGCCA
This sequence comes from Sebastes umbrosus, assembly GCF_015220745.1. Classification (NCBI taxonomy): domain Eukaryota; kingdom Metazoa; phylum Chordata; class Actinopteri; order Perciformes; family Sebastidae; genus Sebastes; species Sebastes umbrosus. The sequence continues at coordinate 26,263,897 of NC_051286.1, read as the reverse complement.
ATAGGAGCCCCGCTAGAGCGATGCACGTGTGTTGAAGCCAGTCTGTGGTCCTGAAGGGTGGAGGAGGGTGGAAGGGGGGTTGTTATTGCAGGTGAACCCGGGTTGGGGCCCAGGACTTCATGTCCTTGGTGTGCTGCTGTGAGACATAATAGTATGATTTCTTTAAAAATTTGACAGCCATAAATAACACTTCATAATAACCATCATTTATATAAACGGTAAATTGAGAATTAATTAAACTTAGTTAATAGTTGTTTTACTGTTAACAACGAAAGAAAATATATTTAATAATGTTTACTAATTATTAGTAATGATATAATTCATGTTTTTTTATCATTAGTTTGTGTAATATGAAATAATTTGTTTATAAATGACATATTCAACCGATAACAGTTACATTCTGATTACATTCGTAAACTATTTATTAACAGTTTATTGTAGCACATAATTATCACATTTATATACTATATTAAAGGGGACATATTATAAAAAAGTGAGATTTTCATGTTTTTTTTATTATAAAACAGGCTTCAGTCCAATATAAATACTGTGAAAGTATCGAAACGCTCAATCCACAGGAGGGTACACACAGCCCGTATTCAGAAACTCTGCATTTGAAACAAGCCGTCAGGATTTCTGTCCAATTGTGATGTCACAAATATACAATATTTAGACCCTTTACGTAGTTTTAAACATAAACGTTCTAAATGTGTCCCAGTTTATTTCCTGTTGCAGTGTATGTAAATGTCATCAGCTGACAGGAAGTAAACATGGACCCAAGCTGTTGCTTAGCAACGCAATCCTGTTGCAATTCCATCGAAATGCGCTAAAACGGAGCGTTTCAGACAGAGGGTAAATGCAGGTATATTCAGGCAGACAGTACGAGGAAAATAATTTTTTTTTGAACATTACAGCATGTAAACATGTTCTAGTAGAAACACAAAATACAAGAATGAACCTGAAAATTTGCATGATATGGGACCTTTAAGTATTTGTTAATGATTACCAAATGATTTGTAAACCTTCAAGTTGAATACACAAAATGTTGTAAACTTGTTGTTTGTCTCAATAAAGTTGTAGACAGAAATAGAAATAACAGTATGATTTTATATTCTCTAGCTTAGATGCTGATCATATGGAACTCTCTCTCTCTCTCTCTCTCTCTCTCTCTCTCTCTCTCTCTCTCTCGCTCTCTCGCTCTCTCGCTCATATGGATGTAATTACCTCTTCCTTTAAATGTTTACTCATTTCGTTTAAGATTTATATTTTTGTTAGGGGGCGGGGGGGTGGGGGGGTTCTTAGCAAGGGCGTATATATACAGTATATATATATATATATATATTTTTTTTTTTATTATTATTATTATTTTTTTTTTAAAAGGGCGGATATATTGAAGGGCTATAGTGGACCTTGGGCCCCAACATGGAAAGGCAGGAAGGAAAACAACCAATCACAGTCTTTGGCTGGTGCTTGGTTTTGGCTTGACTGTTTTCAACATGGCTGCCGGGTCACAAACTTTCTCATTTTACAGCTAATCAGTACACTATGAGATGTTTCTCAAAACATTTTCCATGAGAAATAGGCATTACAGTGACAGAATATTGATTCATATTTGATCAGCGCTGCCTAGTTTGACCGTTTGGTCGGAATTCGGGAGTGATTGACTGCTCAGAGACTCCTTGGCTCTGATTGGTTGTTTTCCTTTGGGTGTGGTGGAATCTTGCAAATGTCATTATTTAGGAGCACTGGAGGAGCAACATTGTTGTTGTTTTTTACAGATTACCTGTCTCATGCACTGTCAGGATATAATGACAGTTTTATTAAGTAACTTTTTATCATATTTGCTCAAAGTTAGATTTTTGAATGCCTTAAAGGGGACATATTGTGCTGCCTGGATCAGAAAACATGTTATTCAACAAGCTATTCAGATCTGGCTCCCCTTCCTATGTCACATGCAAACTTAGAATATACCGTCCACAGCTTGAGAACTACCTTTCCAAAGGTGCACCATATTTTTCTCTCAAGCCAATCAGAGCAGACTGGGCTTTTTCAGGAGGGGGTCTTAAAGAGACAGGAGGCGTTAAAACTGAGCGTTTCAGACAGAGGGCGAATACAGGTATATTCAGACAGACAGTATGAGAAAAAATAATGTGTTTTTGGAACATTAAAGCATGTAAACATGTTCTAGTAGAAACCCCAAAATGCAAGTGCCAACTTGAATATGAGCATGATATGGCCCCTTTAATTGCTCTTCTATATTGCTGGTAATGCCATTGGACTGCCCCTTTAAATGCAGATAACAAAGCTGTAATGGCTTTCTGAGCTCGGATGTACCTCCATCACACTACCCTGAACTGTAATACAGCCTTGCTTCTACCAGAGACATAGTCAGCCTGACTCACAACATCAGCCTGGTTTCCATTATGGAGTCATTCCATTGTGCTAGACTGCAATTCAGTTTCCCCCATAATAGCATTATAGGGCCTTCTTTGTGTATTTCGCTGTTTTTAGATAGTGCAGAGTAATGCTCAATGTATGAATAATTTAACAGCCTTTTTGATCCATGTGCTCTAAATTTCAGGTTTACAAACGGCCTGCAAACCTTTTTTTTTTTCTCTTCTGTGGAGGAGAGGTAATCATTATCCCTGGGAGGGATTGTTTTATGTGCAACACAGATGCAGTGGGCTGCCCTTTGACCTACTGTAATGTTATCTGAGGTACGGGAGTCATTTTCATAGTGAGAATGAGAAAGATAACAGGATATTTAAAAAAATTCCATTTGAATGGCAGATTGACATATAGTTATATACAGTAGTTTTAGTCGGCCAAACCTCAACCATACAGCTTGAAGAACTTTTAGTTTTTAGTTTTATGGACCTATTTTGCGATGTAATGCCAAAACACAGTCTCACGGCAGTTTGTGAAACAGTCACATTATTTAATCTAATTGATTTGTGTACATAGACACGAATTTCCCTTTTTTTCCTGAGCTTAGCACGACTTTCGACAACATATTTTTTGTGCGTTTTCCTACGAATGTCCAGCAACATGTGACGCATGTGTCAATTTCTGCTCCAGTCTTTTCAAAATAAAACTACTTAGTTAGGTTTAGGAAAAGAGTTTGGGTTAAAATGACACCGGAAGTGGCGTAACTTAAGTACGGACGTTACGTGATAAAAATTACTTAGTTTGCTTTAGGAAAAGATTGCGGTTTGGGTTAAAATAACACCGGAAGTGGCGTAACTTAAGTACGGACATTACGTGATAAAAATTACTTAGTTAGCTTTAGGAAAAGATCATGGTTTGGGTTCAAATATATCCAGAAGTGGAGTAACTTAAATACAGAAGTTACGAAACAAAAACTACTTAGTTAGCTTTAGGAAAAGATCAGGGTTTGGGTTAAAGTATATCCAGAAGTGGAGTAAATTAAGTACGGAACTTACGTGACAAAACCTACTTAGTTAGCTTTAGGAAAAGATTGTAGTTTGGATTAAAATAACACCGGAAGTGGCGTAACTTAAGTGCGGACATTACAATGATAAAATTGACATAGTTAGCTTTAGGAAAAGATTGTAGTATGGGTTAAAATATATCTAGAAGTGGAGTAACTTAAGTACAGAAGTTACGAAACAAAAACTACTTATTTAGCTTCAGGAAAAGATCGCAGTTTGGGTTAAAATAACTCTGGATGGGGCGTAACTTAAGTACGGAAGTTACGTGATAAAAATTACTTAGTTTGCTTTAGGAAAAGATCGCGGTTTGGGTTAAAATAACACCGGAAGTGGCGTAACTTAAGTGCGGACATTACAATGATAAAATTGACATAGTTAGCTTTAGGAAAAGATTGTAGTATGGGTTAAAATATATCTAGAAGTGGAGTAACTTAAGTACAGAAGTTACGAAACAAAAACTACTTATTTAGCTTCAGGAAAAGATCGCAGTTTGGGTTAAAATAACTCTGGATGGGGCGTAACTTAAGTACGGAAGTTACGTGATAAAAATTACTTAGTTTGCTTTAGGAAAAGATTGCGGTTTGGGTTAAAATAACACCGGAAGTGGCGTAACTTAAGTACGGACATTACTTGATAAAAATTACTTAGTTAGCTTTAGGAAAAGATCATGGTTTGGGTTCAAATATATCCAGAAGTGGAGTAACTTAAATACAGAAGTTACGAAACAAAAACTACTTAGTTAGCTTTAGGAAAAGATCAGGGTTTGGGTTAAAGTATATCCAGAAGTGGAGTAAATTAAGTACGGAAGTTACGTGACAAAACCTACTTAGTTAGCTTTAGGAAAAGATTGTAGTTTGGATTAAAATAACACCAGAAGTGGCGTAACTTAAGTGCGGACATTACAATGATAAAATTGACATAGTTAGCTTTAGGAAAAGATTGTAGTATGGGTTAAAATATATCTAGAAGTGGAGTAACTTAAGTACAGAAGTTACGAAACAAAAACTACTTATTTAGCTTCAGGAAAAGATCGCAGTTTGGGTTAAAATAACTCTGGATGGGGCGTAACTTAAGTACGGAAGTTACGTGATAAAAATTACTTAGTTTGCTTTAGGAAAAGATCGCGGTTTGGGTTAAAATAACACCGGAAGTGGCGTAACTTAAGTGCGGACATTACAATGATAAAATTGACATAGTTAGCTTTAGGAAAAGATTGTAGTATGGGTTAAAATATATCTAGAAGTGGAGTAACTTAAGTACAGAAGTTACGAAACAAAAACTACTTATTTAGCTTCAGGAAAAGATCGCAGTTTGGGTTAAAATAACTCTGGATGGGGCGTAACTTAAGTACGGAAGTTACGTGATAAAAATTACTTAGTTTGCTTTAGGAAAAGATTGCGGTTTGGGTTAAAATAACACCGGAAGTGGCGTAACTTAAGTACGGACATTACTTGATAAAAATTACTTAGTTAGCTTTAGGAAAAGATCATGGTTTGGGTTCAAATATATCCAGAAGTGGAGTAACTTAAATACAGAAGTTACGAAACAAAAACTACTTAGTTAGCTTTAGGAAAAGATCAGGGTTTGGGTTAAAGTATATCCAGAAGTGGAGTAAATTAAGTACGGAAGTTACGTGACAAAACCTACTTAGTTAGCTTTAGGAAAAGATTGTAGTTTGGATTAAAATAACACCAGAAGTGGCGTAACTTAAGTGCGGACATTACAATGATAAAATTGACATAGTTAGCTTTAGGAAAAGATTGTAGTATGGGTTAAAATATATCTAGAAGTGGAGTAACTTAAGTACAGAAGTTACGAAACAAAAACTACTTATTTAGCTTCAGGAAAAGATCGCAGTTTGGGTTAAAATAACTCTGGATGGGGCGTAACTTAAGTACGGAAGTTACGTGATAAAAATTACTTAGTTTGCTTTAGGAAAAGATCGCGGTTTGGGTTAAAATAACACCGGAAGTGGCGTAACTTAAGTGCGGACATTACAATGATAAAATTGACATAGTTAGCTTTAGGAAAAGATTGTAGTATGGGTTAAAATATATCTAGAAGTGGAGTAACTTAAGTACAGAAATTACAAAACAAAAACTACTTAGTTAGCTTCAGGAAAAGATCGCAGTTTGGGTTAAAATAACTCTGGATGGGGCGTAACTTAAGTACGGAAGTTATGTGACAAAACCTACTTAGTTAGAATTAGGAAATGATTGTAGTTTGGGTTAAAATAACTCTGGAAGTGGCGTAACTTAAGTATAAAAGTTACGTGAAAAAAAATACTTAGTTAGCTTTAGGAAAAGATCGACTTGGTTAGGCTTTGGCAACAAAACTATTTAGGTTAAGGAAAAGATTGCGGTTTGGGTTTAAATAACATTGGAAGTGACGAAAATTTAGTACGGAAGTTATGTGACAAAATCGACCTAATTAGCTTTAGGGAAAGATCGACTTGTTAGGTTTAGGCAACAAAACTACTTAGTTAGGTTTAGGAAAAGAACGCGGTTTGGGTTAAAATATCTCTAGAGGTGCCGTTACTTACTGTAAGTACGGAAGTTACGTGACAAATAAATCAACTTTGACTTCTGGTGTCACATGGGACACGGAACATCGGTCTCCTGAGGGAAAGTCCTGTGTTTTTTGACCGACCCATCCACCCCGACCTCCTTGCTACATGTTGTTCGCCGCTCTCTATACTTCCCAGTTCACAATTACGTGGATTACATACAAATTGATTTTGTGCAAAGAAAAATGTGCTATTTGTGTCTGTGTACGCAAATCAATACATTCAATTTCGTGACTACTTCACAAACTGCTGTGCGACTGAGCTGAATGCCGTGATCACAGCCACCTGTGATTGGTCCAGGGTTTCTACTGGACTATTCATTCATCATGACATCAGTCAGCCACCCACCTGTGGGCCTTTCTGCTATCCCATATGTGTCAGTGGATCAAACATGGTGGATTTAAGCCAGTCATCTGTTCGGTGCAGTCAACCTGTCATCCGTCCAGTTACCGTCCCTGCTGTCGACATATCCAGACACAACTCGTGCAGTGTTTCGGCCCCGTCAGGCATTAAGCGTTAGTAAACAGTCTGCATACGCACAAGCTGGCGTGCTCGTAGCCTCAGACGTTGCCGCAAATAGCAGCAGCCATCTGCCCCCCGCACGTGGTCGGGGAAAGAGTGTGGACACGAAGGGAGAGGGGTTGGAGGGGGGGGGAGATAAGGGGATGAAACGTGCCACTTCGCTTTTGCTGGTGGGGGGAAGAACTGAGTAGAAGTGGGTCAGTGACTCAGGCAATCCTCTTGGATATCAGGCCTCGGTATAGAGAGGTTTGACCGCTGAGAGCAGGATGCAGAGGATATACTGCTGCTGCTGCTGCTGCTGCTCACTCAGGCTGCAGGGTAGAGCTGACGTTCAGTGGGCCAAACAGCCTGAGCGGCTGCAGGGCCACACACATACAGTATCCTCAGACTGCAGTTACTAGGTGAAGCTGCCTTATATATAGAACAGAAATAAGAACAGCCTATTATGAGGGAAAACTGTGTGTTTGAGAAAGTATATGTATGCAGGAAAAAGGGTATGTGCACGTTTGTCTTTAATCAAGTGTGCTTAAACAGTTTCAGTGGTGAGCCCACCCCCCACACAAAGACACACAAGCATGCAACTTGGCCAACATTTTAACCACTGCTGTTGTAGTTCTTTTTAAAGGTCCCATATTATAAAAAAGTGATATTTTTATGTTTTTTTTATTATAAAGCAGGCTTAAGTCCTATATAAATACTGTGAAAGTATCAAAACGCTCAATCCACAGGGAAATACACACAGCCCGTCTTCAGAAACTATGCGATTTCTGTCCATTTGTGATGTCACAAATATACAATATTTAGACCCTTTACACAGATTTAAATATAAACATTCTAAGTGTGTCCCAGTTTATTCCTGGTTGCAGTGTATGTGAATGTCATCAGCTGACAGGAAGTATACATGGATCCAAGCTGTTGCCTAGCAACGCAATTCTGTTGCAATTTTGTCGCAATTCCGTCAAAATGCGCTAAAACAGAGCGTTTAAGGTCCCATATTATGCTCATTGTCAGGTTCATACTTGTATTTTGTGTTTCAATTAGAACATATTTACATGCTGTAATGTTTTAAAAAAAACTTTATTTTCCTCATACTGTCTGTCTGACTATGCTTGTATTTACCCTCTGTCTGAAACGCTCCGTTTTAGCTCATTTCAACGCAATTGCGTTGCTAAGCAACAGTTTGGGTCCATGTTTACTTCCTGTCAGCTGATGTCATTTACATACACTGCATCAGGAAAAAACTGGGACACATTAACAATGTTTAAAACCGTGTAACAGTCTAAAAATATTGTGTATTTGTGACATCACAAATGGACAGAAATCCTGACGGCTTGTTTCAAATGCAAAATTTCTGAATACAGGCTGTGCGTATTTCTCCGTATATTGAACGTTTCAATCGTTCACAGTATTTATATAGCACTTAAACCTGCTTTATACTATAACAGATATGACAATCTCACGTTTTACAATATGGGACCTTTAAAAGGATAATTCCGGTTTACATTTTCACCTTCTCAGCAATGGCTTATTAAAGTCCACTTTGGTTCTCTAAGACAGAAAAAGCAAATAGTGCAGTGCTTTTCCGTTTGATGTATTAATCTTCACAGCACGTCTCTGTTGGGGGGTCTGCTGTCACTCTGTGGTTCTGTTGTGACTTCACTGTTCATACACAGAGGCCTCAGGCACACGTCTCTGTGCCGGGAACACGCTGATGTGTTTGTATTGAGAAAGATGGATGCTCCCGCACATGTATAGTTGGTGCTGTAAGTCTTTTGGCAACTCAAACAAACTAGTAACTATGTTACTTTTCAGTTTACAACTTGTCTCACTCATTCCATATCTCTCTAAAAGTCGACATACTCCATAAAAGCCCAATAATAATCCAAATATGTCAATATTAGGACCCCGTTATCTATATTATGGCCAAATGTTCGTTTTTGCTATGCCAGAATTCAAAGCTGACACCCATGATGCACATAAAGAAGAACCCCTTTAGAGCAGTGGTTCCCAAACCTTTTTTTTCCGACGTCATCACCTAAAAGAAATTCATAATCCTCAGATAACGTCCTCAAATTTGAGTAAAGTGATTCGGTGTATTAAATTAGGTCTTTTTTTATAATTCAACTTTCTCTGAATGAATATGACCACAGTGAAAATGTTGTTTTTGAAAGGCTAAACGCCAACAAATATGGATCGAAGCAGAATATCTCATTAGATAAAAACATGTTGTGAATTTTGGAAATGATAACATCTATCTTTTTTTTTTCAATACATGTTGACTTTTGGACTTAACAATATGCTCTGGAGATAATGGGAATGTTTGGATCACGAGTCTGAAACAATCCTTCGCAGCCAATACTGGAATCTAATTCTACTAATAATATAATAATAATAACAATAGCGGAGCTTGATCTTTATCTGCAAATGTGCAGAAATACTGGGTTTAAACACAATGTGGCCTACTAAGTATAGCAAAAAAAAGACTTGTGGAAATTATCCAGTAAGTGTGTTATTATGATTTTAGTTATACATGTGCAAATCTAATGCTGACAACCTCAAAGTATAGACAAATCCTGGCACACCCCTAAAGGGGCCCCAAACCCCCCAGGTTGGGAAACCCTTCTTTAGAGGTTTGGGTGTGAAACTGTAGTTAGTAAATGCTGAACTCTCTCTCTCAGACAACCAAAGCAAAGCTCCTCAAAGAAACTAGTTTGGAGTTTGAAGGCGTCAGCAGCAGCTGTGGAGAGCAGTCTCCTGGAAACAGACCAAACTCAAACACCAGTGTCCAACACAGGAGGCCTGAAGGGAAACACTAACATTCTAAAACCCATCCAAGTGGTAGATTTCAAAGTTAAACCATCATGTTTGGAAAAATAGAAATAAATAAGAAGAGTGAAGGTCTAAATGTATGCAATGTAGGGCCGAGTTAATTGCTACTTACACTAATGTAATGTTACATCTCTGATATTTCCTGATGCAACAAGGATTATTAAAGCCGAAGTAGGCGAGATTGGAGCGAATATGATTAAAAAAAGTTATTTTTATTAAAAAAAATATCGTGACAGTATTACATGAAACAGTTAACCTGGGAAAAAAACATGTTCCTCTGTGTCCTCCGGTGCTCCTAACGGCATCTGCAAGATTTCACAGACCAGAGGAAAACAAGCAGTAAGAGCTGATCTGAGGTCTGCTGTCCATCTGCCATCTATGAGAGCCGGCTGTCAGTCACTCGCGAACTCCGACCAAACAGTCAAACTAGGCAGCGCTGATAAAAAATGAATCAATATTATGTTACGTTGATGCCTATTTCTCTCCTCAGATGTTCTCAGAATTATCTTGTAGTGGACTGTTTAGCTGTAAAATCAGAAAGTTTGTGACACCGCCATCATTGTGAAATCTGGTGAAGGAACACAGCCAATAGGAATGCTTGTTCTCTGAAATGACCTGTGATTGGCCAAAGTCTCCCGTCACGGGCTAGATTTTCTAAAGCCTGAAAACAGAGCCATGAGGAGGTGCAGAAGTCTAGTTATCTCTCAGAACACTTGAATTACAATATGCTGAAATGTTATTATGGAATTTTTGCCCAATGATGCCAAAAATATACTGCCCACTGCAGGTTTAAAGGTCCCATATTATGCTAATTTTCAGGTTCATACTTGTATTTTGTGTTTCTACTAGAGCATGTTTACATGCTGTAATGTTCAAAAACCCTGTATTTTATTCATACTGTCGACCTGAATATGCCTGTAATCCTGCTTTGTCTGAAACGCTTTGTTCGATGGAATTGCGACGGAATTGCAACAGAATTGTGTTGCTAGGCAACAGCTTGGGTCCATGTGTACTTCCTGTCAGCTGATGACATTCACATACACTGCAACCAGGAATAAACTGGGATACATTTAGAATGTTTATGTTTAAATCTGTGTAAAGGGTCTAAATATTGTATATTTGTGACATCACAGATGGACAGAAATCCTGACAGCTTGTTTCAAATGCAGAGTTTCTGAATACGGGCTGTGTGTATTTCCCTGTGGATTGAGCGTTTCGATACTTTCACAGTATTTATATAGGACTTAAGCCTGCTTTATAATAAAAAATCGTGAAAATCTCACTTTTTTATAATATGGGACCTTTAAGTCATAGTTTGATTTGACAAAAAAAAAATCAAAAACATTATTTACAATCAAGTAGATTTGATTGGAAACCAATTTAAATATATTGTTATGAATACAATAATTTCAGGGATTTATCACGACCCTTTATAAATGTGTCAAAAGAGCTGAGAGACAAGTGGTTGCTCCAGTACAATAACAAAGATTAGCCTGACCTCTATTGGACAAACATGGTGATTACAACTTAAATACAGCATCAGACCCATCACATATCAGACTGTTTAGTCTCCTAAAACAGGGAAAACAGAGGCCATGTTTTGTGGATCCAGAATTCAACTTGGACTTGTGGCAGCTGCCAATTCTCTGGTGCTTGCTGTTGTTTCCCTTTTCCCTGGTGTTTTTTTGGTTGAGTTGCTGAGTGATTAGAGGGTTATTCAGTTCACCTGTTGCGCAGGGTGTGGGGACTGGCTCTTAAATGATAGTTGAGAGCAGCTTGGTGCATTCCCCTCTTGGCCAATCAGGGTGTAACGACGCCCTTTCTGTAGGGCTTAAAAGAGGAGGGAAACTGCACACCCAGTGTCATTCTGATCTCTCCTTCACTCAATGCAACATGTGTTATCAGCTTTATCAGAAACTCTGGTCTGTTTTGGGCCCTTTTGGGATTCTGTGATCTTTGTGTTTTGTTTGTTGAGAGTGTTGACTCTCCTAGTTGGGGAAACAAGTTAAGTGCCAACCAATTGGGTTACCTGCACTGGGACGTTTAGGTACTATTTGTGCAACGATCTGGCTTGCCTTACAATAGCCTGAAGGCTGTATTTTTGTATTCTATTCATTTGTTGATTTTCAATGAAACCCTTTATACCCATTTCTTTTAATGTATTTTATTTGGGAAAACTTTAAAGGAGGGTAAAAGGAAAAGCAAAACCAATATTTCAGTTTCCTTAATTGTTTGTTATTATAGAGGCATTTGAACATTATTGAAGAGGTATTTGTTCATTATTATTATTAAGAAGGCATTTTATTTTATATTATTATGTGGATGGGAACTGTTTTTCAGTCTTTTGACTGAACAACTAAAGTCTGGGGAACTCAGTACTGCCACATAATTATTAAGTTTTGTGTCCCATCTTCTGATATCTATTTAGCAAGTGTATTTGAGTGTATATTTCTGAAATGTGTATTTGGAGTGTGGCTTGACTATTAGTCCAAATAATTACTAGTGACTATCCATCATGTCTTGGGAAGATCCAGACATTACAATGACCGCATTTGAACCGTCGCTTGCGGAATTGGAATCCGCGCTTTCTCTAAATGTTAGCTTGGATATGCCTGTAGTTGGGCAGGAGGTGCACTTACGGAATGATGATGATGATGATGATGATGAAGAGGGATGGGTAGATGCTCCAGTAGAACCACAATTGTCTGTGGACACTCATCCTCTTTTGGCTTTAGAGGGCTTATTACTTCCGCCTTCATCCCCAGTTCCTGTAGCTCCTCCCACCCAGGAACACTCAGATTCGGATTTAGTCATTTTTGCTAATGCTGTAGAGTCGATGAAACTTGTGTTTAAAAATACAGTGGATTGGCAGCGTGAGTGGCTGTCAAACATTTCAAAGGGCATACCCATCGATAAAGCTCTAAAAATGTGTACTACTCTCATAACAAATGTGGTGGAGAAAGCAAGTAACCATTTGCTCGCAGAAGTAAGGGATTTTGGTTCAAAGTGCATAAATGCCATTCAGTGGAATGCACAACAAACACAGTCTGAGTTCCAAGAGTCCCTGATTACTGACCGTCAAAACTTGATGACCTCCATTACATCCGCGGTCACTGAAAACAAGGATGTACAACTTCTGGTGACCGAGGTGCATACATTGCAACAGCAGATGGGTTCAGTGCAGGCTACCCTTGAGTCTCTTGTGCGTCAACAGTGTGCACTCAATTCTCAGGTCAATTCAATACATAAGCGAAAGGAATGGGTCCTTAAAGAAGTAGTCACACCTGTTGCAGTTTCGTCTCAAGCACACACATATCCTGTTTCTCCAGTTGTTAAAAATGTGGTTTTGTTGCCTACCTCCGCACCTGTGGGAGTTCGTTCGGATTGCTCGGGAGCTGCTGCTCCTGGGGGTGAAATTTTCCAGGATGATGGTTGTAGAGTGACTGATGGCAAACTTCCAATTAAGATGTTTTTCCCTTGCTATGGCGGGCCTCAGGATGAGAAAGATCCTTTGGTGTATTTGCAAAGATGCAGTGACTTCCTGTATCTGAAACCACTTACCCATGGTGAGATCCTAGCGACCATGAGAAGTGTATTGCATGGTTCTGCACGTGATTGGTGGGAGACTGTTAGGGAGAAAATCCATTCATGGGAGGAATTTCAGAGAGCTTTCCTATCATCTTTTCTTCCCGAGGACTATGTTGATGTTCTGGAAGAACAGATTCGAACCAGGGTGCAAGGAAGAAATGAGTCACTACGAGACTTTGTTTTCTCCTTTCAAGCACTTATCAAACGTTGGCACTCTTCGGCCACAGATGATGAGATTTTAAAAAGAATATTGAAGGCTATAAATCCCTTTCTGGCATGTCAGCTCCGTGGTCGGGTTACCTCCATAGATGAGATGATCCGCATTGGGAGTCAAATAGAAGTAGATTATGAAAACCAGAAAAGGTACAGGAGAACTCTGAACGAATCTCACAAAGCTAATGGTACAACTGAAAAGAAGGTTATAAAGAGACCTGAAATGGTTTTGTGTTGGCGTTGCCATGGTGAGCATGCACCAGGGTTCTGCCCTCAGTGTCATGCCTTCCCAGGTAGCTCAAAATACAGTAGACAGCAAAAGTCAGAGTCAAAACAGACTTCAGCGTCCAGTAAAAAAGGTTCCATGGCTACTGTTGCTAGTCAGCCTGCAGCCAAGAACTGCCAGAAGCAAAAGTCTACTAGTGTGGTGGGATCTCCATCTCACTCGCCCACTAGTCTAAAACAGTTGGTTGTGCCCATCACGGTACGTCGGCGTCATGGGAAAGCGCTTGTGGACACAGGTGCTACTTACACTTTATTGCATGTGAGTCTGTGGAATAAGATCAAAGGCCCCAATGAGTCCCTTGTATCATGGCAGGGTGGACCAATGTATCTTGCGAATGGCCAGCAAGCAAATCCTATCGGATGTAAAGTGCTGGAGTTCAGCATGCATGGTAACAGTTGGTTCGTACCTACCGCAGTACTGGATGCAGATGTGTTGGTGTATCCATTAGTTCTTGGTTTAGATTTTATGAGCATGAGTGGGCTCCAGGTCAACGTCCGGGACAAGGTATACTCTTTTGCTGGTGATGACACCACCAGGGTTTTCCCTTTCCAGCCTGTCCTGTGCCCTAGTGATTGTTGGGGTGTTCTGAGTGTGAGCAGTGTTGCTTTGTATACTACCTTACCACCTACATTACCGCTCTTGCCTGCCGTTAGTGATGACTGGTGTAACCTAGCTTGTATTCCTAAAGGTGATGACTTACTCAGTCTGCTCCATGCTGCTGTTGCAGACAGTGGTTTAACAGGGAGGGAGGCTGAGAAATTGTACCAACTCTTGCTAAACAACCCGCGGGTCTGCACCACCACTTTAGGCCGTACCTCTGTGCTGAAACATAAAATCAAATTAAACAGTGATGTTGTGGTTACCCAGCGCCCCTATCGATTACCCCTACAAAAGCGGAAGATGGTTAAGGAGCAGATCGAAGAGATGCTTCAACAGGGTATCATTGTACCTTCCCATTCACCATGGGCATCCCCGATTGTAGTGGTGCCTAGAAAAGATGGTGGAACACCCCGATTTTGTGTTGATCTCCGCCGTGTTAATGAACGTAGCGAGGGAGATGCCTATCCTCTACCAACGATTTCTGAGGTACTTGAATCTCTGGCAAGTTCAGCTGTGTTCACCACCTTAGATCTCAACAGTGGTTATTGGCAGGTAGAAATGGACCCGGAAAGCCAGCACCTCACGGCATTCGTCACATGTTTTGGATTATTCCATTTTCGGGTTATGCCTTTCGGCTTGAAGGGAGCTCCAGCTACCTTCCAAAGGCTGATGACTCAAGTGCTGAGGAGCTGCCTAGGAGAGTGCTGTATGGTGTACTTGGATGACATCATAATCTATTCCAAAGACGTCCAGAATCACTTTCATGACGTCCAGCGAGTGTTTGATTGCCTCCAGCAGGCTGGCCTTACACTCAATATTAAGAAATGCCCCTTCTGTTGTCCCGAGCTTAAATTCCTGGGTCATGTAGTGAGCAAGGAGGGAGTGCTGGCAGATCCAGCAAAGACAGAAGCACTTTGTGACTACCCTGTGCCTAGAAACCTCAAGGAAGTTCAAAGGTTTTTGGGTCTGGCTGGATGGTACCACTGTTATGTCCCTAACTTTTCAATGATTGCGGAGCCCCTGAATGCGCTGAAAAAGAAAGGAGTTGTGTTTAAGTGGTCAGAGGAGTGTCAGAAGGCATTTCAATGTCTTAAAGACCATCTGACCTCTCCTCCTGTCCTTGGTCACCCTGATATGTGTAACACATTTGTCGTCTACACCGATGCAAGTTCTACGGGTCTAGGGGCAGTTTTGGCTCAGAGATCGAACACTTCCTCTAGAGAAGAGGTTATCGCTTATGGCAGCCGCTCTCTAACAAGGTCAGAGCAAAATTACTCCACGACAGAACGGGAATGTCTGGCTGTGGTGTGGAGTCTGGAGAAATGGAGACACTATCTGGAAGGGAAACCTTTCGTTGTTGTCACTGACCACTCTTCGTTGTTGTGGGTCTTTAACACCAATAAAGCTAGCTCCAGGCTTATACGCTGGGCACTGCGTCTGCAGGAATTTTCTTTTACGATTGAATATCGTAAGGGTAAGTTGAACAACGCACCGGATGCTCTGTCGCGGGCCACTGGTCCGGCCTCCCTTGCATTGTACACTCGTTCCCTGGCACGGGATGAGAAGTTTGTACCTTTTCCTCTGACTGATGAGGATGTCTGGAAAGCCCAGAGGAGTGATCCAGACATCCAGAAAATATATCAGGCACTGCTCACTGATGACAAACCTGGCGGTGAAGCAGACTCCGGTTTTGTCATTTTGGAGGATATGGTTTACAGGAAAACCAAACATCTTGACCGTGGTGACCTATACCAGGTATATGTTCCACAGTCACTCCATCCAGTCGTCTTGCATGCATACCACGATAACCCTTTGAGTGGTCATTTTGGACGATATAAGACCCAGCAAAGGATTCGTGAAGTTGCATACTGGCCGAAAATATGGACAGATGTCGCAGAATATGTAAGATCTTGTACTATTTGCCAGAAATATAAACCTGAGTCCAGGAAGCCTGCTGGTTTGCTCCAGCAGACAAAGGTAACGGAGCCATGGGAAATGCTTGGTTTGGACCTCATAGGCCCTCTGCCTCGTAGTTCCCTGGGAAACACCCAATTACTTGTTGTGGTAGATTATTATAGTCGTTGGGTTGAGTTGTTTCCTTTACGTAATGCTACTGCTTCCACAATCAGCAAATGTCTGCGGAAGGACATCTTTACACGTTGGGGTGTCCCAAAACATGTCTTATCAGATCGGGGACCTCAGTTCACATCAGAGGTTTTCAAAGAGTTGTGTGATAGCTGGGGGGTTGTCCATAAACTCACAACTGCCTATCATCCACAGACTAACATGACTGAGCGTATTAACCGCTCACTAAAAAGCATGATAGCTTCGTATGTTGGAGAGAAGCATAAGAGTTGGGATCGTTTCATACCGGAGTTGCGTTTTGCCCTGAACTCCGCAGTCAATGAAGCCACCGGCTTTTCCCCAGCTGAGTTGCTGCTTAGAGGATCTTTGAAGGGACCTTTTGCCAGAGCTTTTGAGCCCTCTTCTCAGGTCCCACGTGCGCTGGAAAATGTCCAAGCTCTGGTAGAGTCCAATCTGGCACAGGCAAAAAGGAAACAGGCTCATACCTACAACAAAAACAGGCGACATGTCACATATGAAATGAAGGATAGGGTCTGGATGAAAGCCCATCCCGTCTCCAAGGCTTCCAAAAATTACACAGCTAAACTGGCCCCACGATGGATTGGTCCGTACCGCATTGTTGAGCAGGTAGGCCCTGTGAATTACAGGATTGTGCGTGAGGACACCGGAAAGGATCTAAGGGTGGTTAATGTGTGTGATTTGAAGGAGTGTCGCCCAACCTCTGTTGAAGTGGAGGCTCAGGAGAGAGAGGCGGTCATGCGCATTTTTCTGGACAGTGACACTAGTGATGAGGATGAATTTATGGGTTTTTTGTGACATTGTATTAAAGGTAAATAACTGTCTAAAGGATGTGTGTAAAACACCTTGGAGGCAGTGTTTATTATATGGGGGAGGGAGTGTGGCAGCTGCCAATTCTCTGGTGCTTGCTGTTGTTTCCCTTTTCCCTGGTGTTTTTTTGGTTGAGTTGCTGAGTGATTAGAGGGTTATTCAGTTCACCTGTTGCGCAGGGTGTGGGGACTGGCTCTTAAATGATAGTTGAGAGCAGCTTGGTGCATTCCCCTCTTGGCCAATCAGGGTGTAACGACGCCCTTTCTGTAGGGCTTAAAAGAGGAGGGAAACTGCACACCCAGTGTCATTCTGATCTCTCCTTCACTCAATGCAACATGTGTTATCAGCTTTATCAGAAACTCTGGTCTGTTTTGGGCCCTTTTGGGATTCTGTGATCTTTGTGTTTTGTTTGTTGAGAGTGTTGACTCTCCTAGTTGGGGAAACAAGTTAAGTGCCAACCAATTGGGTTACCTGCACTGGGACGTTTAGGTACTATTTGTGCAACGATCTGGCTTGCCTTACAATAGCCTGAAGGCTGTATTTTTGTATTCTATTCATTTGTTGATTTTCAATGAAACCCTTTATACCCATTTCTTTTAATGTATTTTATTTGGGAAAACTTTAAAGGAGGGTAAAAGGAAAAGCAAAACCAATATTTCAGTTTCCTTAATTGTTTGTTATTATAGAGGCATTTGTTCATTATTGAAGAGGTATTTGTTCATTATTATTATTAAGAAGGCATTTTATTTTATATTATTATGTGGATGGGAACTGTTTTTCAGTCTTTTGACTGAACAACTAAAGTCTGGGGAACTCAGTACCGCCACAGACTGTTACAGAGGACACAGTGTATTTAGGATGCAGGGGAGACATCAAATAACCTTTGATTACTCACAGACTACTTAAATAATTTAAGTACTGTTATGTAATTTAAGTATTTAAGTAATTGAAATAATGTGATCCCTGGACAATAACAGGTGTCTGGTAACAATTTATCAAGTTCTTTTAGAGACCAACCCAAACGTGAAACTGTATTTGGTTTGTTAGTTGATCCTTTTTTTCAGTCAGTTCATCTGTCAAACTCAAATCACACGTAGACATAATATATGGACCGTATAAGAAAGAGAAACTAGAAAATCTGCTGATTAACACAATTCTCACAATGGCAAAAAAAAAACATTTTTAATGCTTTTTTAAAAAAAATAATAATTTCACCTATACGGTAAATCCCTGAAATATATGAGTACATGATATATGAGTACAATCTGCAAAACAACATTTGGTTTAAAATTGAGGAAAGATACAAGTGTCAACAATTTTTTTTTTAGAGCCCAACCCAAATGTGAAAGGAACAATTTTGTATACAAGGAGTGCCTTTTCTTAAAGGGGATATATTATGCTCATTTTCAGGTTCATACTTGTATTTTGTGTTTCTACCAGAACATGTTTAAATGCTGTAATGTTAAAAAAAAACTTTATTTTCCTCATACTGTCTGCCTGAATATACCTGTATTTACCCTCTGTCTAAAACGCTCCGTTTAAGCTAATTTCAATGGAATTGCAACGGAATTACTTTGCTAGGCAACAGTTTGGGTCCATGTTTACATCCTGTCAGCTGATGTCATTTACATACACTGCAACCGGGAATAAACTGGGACACATTTAGAATGTTTACGTTTAAATCTGTGTAAAGGGTCTAAATATTGTAGATTTGTGACATCACAAATGGACAGAAATCTTGACCGCTTGTTTCAAACGCACAATTTCTGGATACGGTCTGTGCGTATTTCTCCGTATATTGAACGTTTCAATACTTTCACAGTATTTATATGGTACTTGAACCTGCTTTATACTATAACAGACATGACAATCTCACTTTTTACAATATGGAACCTTTAAAATTCTGCCTCCTTGGGGCATCATTTAAATTGAAAAATATTTCAAAATGTTTCCAATGTCACTTGTTCACACATTTTTTTGAGAAAAAAAGATAACATTCTGACTGGCTACTTACTTACTTAAGCCTTTAAATTCCCTAAGGAACATGCCATCAATGAAACCCCTCCATCTTCTCCGGTCTTGCGCCCTCCGATCTAGTTGTTGCCATGACAGCCCTTCCTTTTTCATCTCCTCTTCTGTGATTCTTCTCCAAGTGGTTCTAGGACGTCCTCTCTTCCTCTTTCCTTGAGGGGTTCCATGTTAAAGCCTAGCTGCTTTGTGATTGATTTGTTGAGTGTGTGATCTATCCACTTCCATTTTCGCCTCTTAATTTGAATTTCTATTGTTTCCTGCTTGGTGCGTTCCCATAAGTTGGCTTTTGAGATGGTGTTGGGCCAGTAGATTCCCAGGAGGCGTCGGAGGCAGCGGTTAATAAATGTCTGTAATTTGTTCAGTATGTTGGTGGTCGTCTTCCATGTTTTGGATCCGTAGAGTAGAATGGATTTGACATTTGAATTAAAGATTTGTAGTTTGGTCTTGATTGATAGTTTTTTTTGTTTTCCAGATTTTGTTTAAGATGTTGAATGTTGTCCTTGCTTTTCCAATTCTGGCTTTGACATCCTCCTCCGTACCTCCGTCCACAGTAACTATGCTCCCAAGGTATGAAAAGCTGGCTACTTCCTCTGGCTGGTTTTGATCCATGATTATCGGTGTGTTGTTCTCGTTGTTGATTCTCATTAACTTGGTTTTTGATGAGTTGATTCTGAGGCCAGGAGAGGCAGCAGTTATCTCTAGTTTATGTAATTTTCCTTGCATCTGTTGGTAGGTGTGTGCTAGTAGGGCCAGATCATCAGCAAAATCCAGATCTCCTAGCTGTTCAGTCAGGTTCCACTGTATGCCGTTTTGGTTATTGCTGGTTACATGTTTCATAATCCAGTCTATGCAGAAGAGGAAGGGACTGACTGGCTCTGAAGGCCCTCAATTCTTGGCAAGAAAATCCGGGTTGTGGAATAGATAAACATTAAAGATGTTAGCCGGAGCATTGGTTCAATGTCCCTTTGGCTATGGTGCCACCTACTGGTTTAAAGGGGACATATCGTGCTCATTTTCAGGTTCATACTTATATTATGGGTTTCTATTAGAACATGTTTACATGCTTTAATGTTCAAACAACACATTATTTTCCTCATACTGTCTGTCTGAATATGCCTGTATTTACCCTCTGTCTGAAACGCTCCGTTTTAGTGCATTTCAAGGGAATGGCAACGGAATTGCGTTCCTAGGCAACAGCTTGGATCTATGTTTACTTCCTGTCAGCTGATGTTATTTACATACACTGCAACAGGAAATACACTGGGACACATTTAGAATGTTTACGTTTAAAACTGTAAAATTGTCTAAATATTGTAGATTTGTGACATCACAAATGGACAGAAACGCACAGTTTCTGAATACGGGCTGTGTGTATTTCTCCGTATATTGAGCATTTTGATACTTTCACAGTATTTATATATCACTTAAACCTGCTTTATAATATAAAATACATGACAATCTCACTTTTTACAATATGGGACCTTTAATAGAACATCACAGCACATCAAAAATCCACTCCAGACTGCCCAAAACCAGCTCATCAGTGTTGTGTTAAAGGTCCCATATCATGCTCATTTTCAGGTTCATACTTGTATTTTGTGTTTCTACTAGAACATATTTACGTGCTGTAATGTTAAAAAACAACTTAATTTTCCTCATACTGTCTGCCTGAATATGCCTGTATATTCTCTGTCTGAAACGCTCCGTTTTAGCTCATTTCAACGCAATTGCGTTGCTAGGCAACAGTTTGGGTCCGTGTTTACTTCCTGTTAGCTGATGTCATTCACATAGACTGCAACTGGAAATAAATTGGGACACATTAAGAATGTTTAAAACCGTGTAATGGTGTAAAAATATTGTATATTTGTGACATCACAAATGGACAATTTCTGAATATGGGCTGTGCTTGTTTCTCCGTATATTTAACGTTTCAATATACCTTTCACAGTATTTATATAGCACTTAAACCTGCTTAATACTATAACAGACATGACAATCTCACTTTTTACGATATGGGACCTTTAAAGTTACTTCCTGTTTTGATTCAGCATATTTTCAAACAACTTAATTGGTTTCCAGTTGAAAAAAAAAAGAGTCATACACATACTTACTCATAAATTTGTTCATAATGAGGTCCCCAAATATCTGATTCGATCCGATTCAAGAGGTCAATGGGCAAAAATACGTTTTTATACACGGCTGGTTATGAAAAGTAGTAATCTGCCGGTATCTCTGAAATTCATTGGAGCAGAGAGACATTTTAAGCAGGCTATGAATAAATGGCTATAGCAAATTAAATCAGCGTTGTCTCTTTTATGTGATTAAATGGATATTGTATTTGCACCTGTCAGACCACAATGGAAATAAGCCTACTGTAGGCTTTTATTGTGTCATTTAATCCTCGACGCCTCGACAGTTTGTAGGTGTATGTGATGACTGTTTTCAGGTGAAGCAGTGCTATGTATATTTTATGATTGTCAAATCTATCTATCTATCTATCTATCTATCTATCTATCTATCTATCTATCTATCTATCTATCTATCTATCTATCTATCTATCTATCTATCTATCTATCTATCTATCTATCTATCTATCTATCTATCTATCTATCTATCTATCTATCTATCTATCTATCTATCTATCTATCTATCTATCTATCTATCTATCTATCTATCTATCTATCTATCTATCTATCTATCTATCTATCTATCTATCTATCTATCTATCTATCTATCTATCTATCTATCTATCTATCTATCTATCTCAGTTTCACATTTTACCCACAAGGTGGCTCTAGTGTGGCTCTAGAGTGAAGCCCAGTTCCATTGAGCAACAGGTTTTTGAACCACAGAGTCTCACAGTTCCTGTAGACGATGCAATAAATCAGGTCTGGAGGGATTTATAGTCAATATGTTTTCTATGTGCTATCACTCCTTTTTTTTATCCCTCCAAAATTCAAATTTGTCCATCTTTTTTCACCCTTCTACACATAGATCCAGTATAAAAGAGGGTAACCAATACACCATATCATGAAGTTATATATCATTGTAAAGCTTAGACTATAATCTATCCATCGGTCACATTCACATTGTCATGACACTGAGGTCAAGAGAATTTTGACCTTTAACCTCTAATGCTGTAATGGGGCAAATTCTGAATGCCACTGCAAATTCCCTGATAACTAACTCCACATTGATCTGATGTGCTCATGGATAGTTCCAGCATAACGAGGACAAAAAGAGCTTACAAAATGATATATTATATGAATAACAACAATAACAACATTTCTTATCAGAATAAAGGCAACTTTGTATCTGATAGAATGTGCAGAACTTTATATTGGATTCTGTTATTGGGGCAGTTTGTAAAAAGGTATGTTTCTAATGTGATGCCAAAACAGAAATCCCAGATGTAAATGAGGACTGTTGTGGTTCCCATAATCCACTTGGACAGCCAGGCTTCCACTGCACGGCATTCATACTGGCCAACAATGAACCATGCAGTGTGTGTGTGTGTGTGGTACTTACGCGGTCAAACACATTTGCCTCAAATTTGTGTTTACGCTGGCTGCTGAAAGGCTTGTTGACACTTTGCCTAAATGGATCCTGTCAGGATAAATATGCCCTCAACTACTTCCTTTTTTCACAATTCATTCTCTGGTGTGAGAGATAAGCTGGGTAATTGACAGCGGGCACGGTGCCTACTGTACAGCAATGACTTGCTTTTTATGTAATACCACAGAAGAAAAGGGCCTCATCACAGTGGCAATCTAAGCTATTTATGTCTAAAATGTAAATCCTAGTGCAGACAATAAAAAATCCTAATATAAAGAAATACAAATTTCTTGGAGGAAAAAGACTCTTTCGGGAGGAGATCTTGACAACAGGAGACTTATCACAAAAAAGTAATTAAGGGCATTGAAAATGTCTTCATTACTACAGCATAATATATAGTAGTAGATTTGTAACTTTTGAAGTTATTTTTACCTGTGTGAAAAGAATGTATCAGAATCAAAGGGGCACAACATGATTACTAAGAGACATAAAATGACCACAATGAGACACAAAACAACTACAGAGACAAAATGACAGCAAAGACACACAAAACAACTACAAAGAGACACAAAATGACCACAAAGAGACACAAAACAACTACAGAGACAAAATGACAGCAAAGATACACAAAACAACTACAAAGAGACACAAAATGACCACAAAGAGACACAAAACAACTACAGAGACAAAATGATTACAAAGGGACACAAAACAACTACGAACAGACACAAAATGACCACAAAGAGACACAAAACAACTACAGAGACAAAATGACTACAAAGAGACACAAAACAACTACGAACAGACACAAATGACTACAAAGAGACACAAAACAACTACAGAGACAAAATGACTACAAAGGGACACAAAACAACTACAAAGAGACACAAAATGACCACAAAGAGACACAAAACAACTATAGAGACAAAATGACTGCAAAGGGACACAAAACAACTACGAACAGACACAAAATGACCATAAAGAGACACAAAACAACTACAGAGACAAAAAGACTACAAAGGGACACAAAACAACTACGAACAGACACAAAATGACTACAAAGAGACACAAAACAACTACGAACAGACACAAAATGACCACAAAGAGACACAAAACAACTACGAACAGACACAAATGACTACAAAGAGACACAAAACAACCACGAAATGAACACAAAGAGACACAATACACACAAAAAGACACAAAACAACTACAGACACAAAATGACTACAAAGGGACACAAAACTACTACGAACAGACACAAAATGACTACAAAGAAACACAAAACAACTATGAACAGACACAAAATGACTACAAAGAGACACAAAACAACTTCAAAGAGACACAGAATGACTACAAAGAGATGAGAGATCTCACTTATGTCGTGTTTAAAAGCAAATCTTTTTTAAATTTTTATGATTTGTCAGACATTTTCACACAGGCTCAGCCGTATGATTGTGTTATAAACAGTTTGTCCACTTCATTTCCTTTCGCAGCAATCACGTTGTTTGGGGTGTGGTGTGGATGTTTTAAATAGCGTGTTGTCCCTCAGCAGACAGGAACAGGATACTACTGTGCCTGTTGATGCCTTTGTCATACCTTTATGACACTGCCACAACCCATGGCATCGAAATAGGATTTCAATCAGATACACGGACAGAGAGGCAGAAAACAAGAGGGGAAGGGGGAGAAGGAGTGATATCAGAAGAGTGGAGCAGAGGAAATGTAGTATTCTACATCTTTTTTAGGGTTAACAGGATACTGAAATAGCCACCAACACTGTTCTGGAGCCAGATTACTGGGAGATGTTGAGTACAGTTGACTCACACCTATACCTCTCAGACCTCATTACAATATACAGTATGAACCCTGCATGCAGTCTGCTGTCTTCAGCAACCGAGACAGCGACGCTGCTATTGTTTTCACCTTGTGTGTGAGTCATCGATGCAAAATGTGGTCCTGGAGACACCTACCAGAACTACCACAAGGCAGTTTTCGCCAGGTGTTTATGTCGGTCTGTCTGTCTGTCTGTCTGTCTGTTGACAGATTTTGTCACCGTGATAGCGTCACAACCGTGTAAGATGCAGTCACGAAACTTTACAGATGTGTAGTTGAGATCAAAATGAAGGCATTTATGTATTTTTCTATTTTTCTTATTGCCCTGTTCTGTTGTTCTGTGTACCACTGGGTGTATAAAATACAAAAAAAATGCAAATATACTTTGGATATTTTGTGAATATACTAATTCATGAGTGGATTGCAGTAAAAGCATTAACAAAAAATGAATGCAGATTTTGAAGATGGGTGTGAAAGAGGCTAAATAACGCTCCAAACTAACCCTAAATTTTGGCGAGGAAAAACGTTTTCAAAGGGGTCCCTTGACAACTGACCTCCAGACATGTGAATGAAAATGGGTTCTATGGGTACCCACGAGTCTCCCTTTTATAGACATGCCCACTTTATGATAATCACATGCAGTTTGGGGCAAGTCATAGTCAAGTCAGCACACTGACACACTGACAGCTGTTGTTGCCTGTTGGGCTGCAGTTTGCCATGTTATGATTTGAGCATATTATTTTATGCTAAATGCAGTACCTGTGAGGGTTTCTGGACAATATCTGTCATTGTTTAGTGTTGTTAATTGATTTCCAATAATAAATATATACACACGTTTGCATAAAGCAGCATATTTTTCCACTCCCATGTTGATAAGAGTATTAAATACTTGACAAATCTCCCTTTAAGGTTCATTTTAAACAAATAACAAATGTGAGATTAATTTGCGATTAACTATGGATGATCATGCGATTGATCAAGATTCAATATTTGAATCGACTGACAGCCCTAATATAAACTACACTATATCATAGTATCATAGTATTCTCATTTCTATTATATATGCTTAATAGTATTGTATTATAACTGTATTGTGTGTGTATATTACATAAACTGCACATATATTAAATATAACATAATTACTGTATTATTGTACTTATTATTCTCTCTCTCTCTCTCACACACACACACATATATATAAATTATATATATAGATATATCTATTTTTTTTTCATATAATATGTCTTTTTTCTGTTATTTTTTATAAGGGTACTGGGTGTTTCATGTCCTGTGTGTGTGTTTATTGTAAAAAAAAAAGATGAAAATAAAATAATAATAAATAAATAAATAAATAAAACGTATATTTCGCGCACTTAAATGTATCTTGACTTGAAGTTTTCATTGTGTGGCGTATTTTTGGTTATTGTTAACTTTTAATATCTGCATGTTGGACAACAAGTTTAAGAGCTCAAATTAATTTATTATTATAATTTATTATTATTATTATTATTATTATTATTTCTTTTCTTTCTTTTTTCCAGATGAACTGTTTTAAATTCCCCTGGCGCTCTCGTGTGAACAGAAGCTAGTTATCTAGTGTCATGCCAGATAAAGACTTCTGATAAGACCATTATCAGTTTACAGGAGTGGTAACAACAGTACCGGAAACGTTTTTTACTGCTAGGTTTGTTTCCCATTCCCATAAACATTCCTGAAACTCTGATAACTGCTGGTTAGTTCAGTAAAAAAACAAAACAACCACAAATGTCCCAATAGTTGGGAGGAGGTAGTCTCTCTCACACGTACACGCACTCGTACAGTAGTTACTGTACTTGTGCTGAGTGGGCCAATCACACAGCGGGGGGGATCAACATCAACATTCCATTAAACATTCCTCTCGCGGGACTGTCCTGCCCGAAATCTCGCGATGTTTCCTGCTGTTTAGTATTTTGGTGGCAGCCAGCAGCAGGCAGCAGCCAGTAACCCGGGGAGACGGGGGAGACCAAGTCCAAGAAAGGTGGAGACTCCTGCTCAACTTCCTGCACAATAATCTGGAAGCAACCACCAAGAGAGAGAGAGAGAGAGAGAGAGCTGGGGACTCTGCTGCTGCTGCTGCTGGGGCAAAAGACGAATGGATATACGACTCACTTTACTTCTTTTCTCGCCAGTGAATCGACCCTGAAACACTTAAAGTGGTTGATTCCATCTTACCTGGCTAGTAGCTACTAGCTAGCAGTGGAGGCTGCTGCTCTGCTGGAGAACACATTCCCAACATTGTGATAGCGAGGCGGTGATAGAAGGAGCAGGAATGGGTGAGTTTTCCATGATGTGGCGCTTGTGTTTTCTACTGTTACCTTGTTTTCTACTCAACGCACGAAGCGAGTGGACCACACACGTAAAGCGTTAAACCGAATGTCAGTGACATAAATGATCCTGTTGTGAAGCCAGCGGGCGAGTTAAAGTTAGCCAGCTAGCTGGTTAGCCTAGCCCAGCTAGCTGCCAGGAGAACGCCACCTCCACCTCCATCCCTGGATCAGGCTGCACGTCTGGAGCTAATGTGAGAGAGCTAACCTCAGAAGCTGATGTCAACATGGCCTCTGCTGCAAAAAAACACGTTATGCCCTGAAAGGACTGTAACGTTAGTGGCTTGAAATTCCCAGTTTATTCTTCCAAAGTTAGGACTGTTTAGGTGTGGAAAGAACTCCACAGACAGGAAACCTTAGACATTAAGTTAGCTTGTTCTTCTCCTATACGTTAACTTCTGCTTTTGAGATTTTGCTTTTAGGTGTGATAAGAATATGTAGATTTGATTGTGGCACACTGTGTGACAGTGACAGTCTTACTGTAAGTAAGTTCCTCACACTCCAATGCATGGACTGCTTTGCTCGTCTCCACTTAACACTGGACCAAACTGACCCAGGGTCTGTTTTTGACCCATGATGACCCCATCCTTTAACCTCACATCATGTTTTTTTTTTAACACTCTTAACCCTCTCTTGACTGTAAGTACATTTGTCACAACTGTTTGATGGGACATCACAGCTCTATTGCATGTCTGCAAAAAGGTAGTAATTCACCCAAAACACTTCATTCATGCTTCAGAAACCTAGTTATTGTGTCAGTAAATTGGCCGATGGCACCAAAATGACAAGTTGTTTTGTCATTGTGATGTTTTTTTCACGATGGCAGTCAACCCTGGAAATGTTTCTTATATACGTGTATTATATATGTTAGTTGCTTGAAATTCCCCAGTTTATTCTTCAAAATTTAGGACAGTTAGTGCAGTTTAGGTGTCAAGAGAACTCCACAGGACAGGCAAGCCCCAGACAAGTTAGCTTCTTCTGATACTATACGTTAACTTCCGCTTTTTACATTTGCTTTTAGGTGTGATAAGAATATGTAAATTTGATTGTGGCACACTGTGTGTGTCGTCACTGACATTCTTTCCATGACAGTGACAGTCTTACTGTAAGTAAGTTCCCCACACTCCAATGCATGTACTGCTTTGCTTGTCTCCACTTAAACACTGGACCTAGCTGACCCAGGGTCTGTGTTTTTGACCCATGATGATCATCCTTTAACCTCTAAACACTCTTAACATTCTCTTAACTGTAAGTACAATCGTCACTACTGTTTCATGGGACATCACAGCTCTATTGCATGTCTGCAAAAAGGTAGTAGCTCGCCCAAAACACTTCATTCATGCCTCAAAACCTAGTTATTGTGTCAGTAAATTGTTTTTTCCACGATGGCAGTCAACCCTGGAAATGTTTCTTATATACTAATCTCTGTTTTGTTCAACTTGTTTGTTGACACTGACTGCTTATTGTACTATACCTGAATGCTACTGAGCTTTTTTAGATTCTGATTTCAACAGTAGGTACAAGTTTACTGGGGAAAAGTCAATACTGTAGTATACAGTGAATTTATTTGTGTAGCAATTAGGGCTGTCGATCGATTAAAATAACACATTTTTTATCTGTTCAAAATGTACCTTAAAGGGAGATTTGTCAAGTATTTAATACTCTTATCAACATGAGTGGACAAATATGCTGCTTTACGCAAACGTATGTATATATTAATTATTGGTAATCAATTAACAACACAAAACAATGACAGATATTGTCCAGAAACCCTCACAGGTACTGCATTTAGCATAAAACAATATGCTCCAATCATAACATGGCAAACTGCAGCCCAACAGGCAACAAGGGGAGACTTGTAGGTATCCATAGAACCCCTTTTCATTCACATATCTGGAGGTCAGAGTTCAAGGGACCCCTTTTGAAAATGGCCCTGACAGTTTTTCCAAGTTTGGAGCGTTATTTAGCCTGCTTTTGCGACAAGACAACTGAGTCCGCTACAACCCTAAAAATTGCAAGTCGCACTAATGTGTTAAAGAAACTAGTGGCATTAAAATGAATTTGCGTTATTAATCCTGTTAACTTTGACTGGCCACTTAGCGATGTGTTACATGTACTGTAACAGAAAATTCACCTTTGACCCATCAAGTAAAGTCATACATATACAGTGGCACAAAATGACATCCACGCCAAAAACAAACAACCCGCAACAATGAAAAAAGCTGCAATGGTTGTGCGAAATACAACAAATTGTACCTCCACACAGTATGCAACACTGTGTCATAGATATTTATGGAACATATACATGCATGTTTGACAGATTTTGATAACCGATTGGATCATTTTGATGACTCAAGCGATGAAAGAATGTTTACAAGTTGTGCGTAAGACAATTTCATGGAGAATCAACTCAGAATCAGTTTTGATCAGCGAGCCAAAACTGATTGGTTATTGTGCAAATTGTAGACTTTTTTTTTACTCTTTTGCACACGTGCGCCAAAACACATGCAATTTGCTTGAATGAGAAATTCAAATCTGTTGCAACACTCTAATTGTGCAGAGATTTAACTTCTTTTGAGAGAAAAACAAAAAATATCTCATTCAAGAATTGAGCCGAAGCGAATGAGAAAAACAGTAAATTGACATGATTCTCAAAGTGATGGATTCAGTTATCTCCAGGCTGACAACATCATATAATCATGGCATTTCAGTAACTTGAAAACATAGTTGCAACCAAAGATGGTTGCTATCTTCTATATGCACAGATGTCACAGAATGTGGTTGTCGTGATGGTCATAGCTGACTGAATGTAGAGGAAACACTCTGATCTGTAAACTGCAGACGTCTTGTACTGTACCATGAAACCCGCCTGTTGCATCTCGCTAGATGTGCAGTCTGTGGTTAGTGTGTGGTTGTGTGCAGTGGGACTTGCTCAAGAACTCTGCTATGTTGTAGAACAGGTTAGAAGCCCAGCCTTTGCTTAGCCCTCAGATGTGTGAGGTTGCAGATGGTGCTTTTTGATACTTTCAAGTCAGAGACAAAACTGCTTTGCATGAACTTTGTTGCTCCCACTTAGTATTCAGTTCTACAGTGACACACCACAGCGAAGGATGTAGGAGACATATGAAACTAACACTGCACTTAATGAGCAACAAAAACATTGCAGAAGGTAATCAGACAACAAGTTGGGGAGTTATTAAGAATGTGACTAAAACTGACAATCACTCCATATGAGAATCCACCAAAACAGGCTCTTTAGCTAGTATCCGTTTATCTTAGGACACTGGGTTCACATGTGATGCATTGTTCTCTACTTTGGTATGCCTTTCTTCATCTCTGAGGATATCTGTTTGAACATGTCTGAGCTGTGTGAGCCCCTCACATTCTGTGTTCTCTGAACTTAGCTTAGGCTACATGTGTCCTGCTACCAGGGCTGGGACGATACACCTATCTCCAGATTCGATACTTTCTGGATACTTGGTTGCCAATTCCATATGTATTGCGATTCGATATTATAATTTATTGCGATTTTTTTTTTTAAACTTTTTTTTTAACACTAGACAATGGGAAAAAGTTGAATCATACACTTCTGGGGACTTTTACTTTCTCTTAATTCATACAGTAAAAATGTTTGATTTTCATGTCCTGAAGTCAAATATATCAGTTATTGTCAAGCATTATTTATTACATTTTTTCCAGCAAGCCAAAAATCAAAGAATAAAGACATTTCCCCTCACAAATTAGTGGTATTTTCTTTTTAATTTATAAGGGACATGTAATGTTCTATTCTTCTGGTGAATATAATCCAATCAATCTTATTTCCATATATGTATTTTGTATATACAGTACACTTTATTTTGAAAACCGGACGTAGTCACACATGTATACTTCCTCTAACTTCTCCAAGGTGGTCTCTAGCTCTCCCGTCAGCTCCGTTCTCTTTGTCCATCCATGGTCAGCTCCATCGGGGCCGTGTGATTGCATTTAACATAAATGTCAGTATATGGGTGCTCTACAGTTGTAGCGTCGGCCCATTTGACCACGGAGATGAGAGCGACGGCCGGCTCGACTGCATGTTACCATGATACAGGAACTACAACGTTTCCTGTCTGTGACAGAGTTATCATGCAGCTTTAGCCGTGATGTCTAGCTCTGCTTTTCCTGGAAATGTGTGAAACTAGGGATGCTAATTTTGAAAAGATAATTCTTAACCGATAACCGACCCTCATTAACCGACAAATTTGTGCCTCGCATGCAGCGGTGCACCAGCTGCAGTGTACGAGCACGACAGACAGTCCCCAGTTCACCGTCCGGAGAGCTACGATGCTGCGTTCACTGTCTCCAGTTTACCGCCCGGGAGTGTTAACTTAGCAGCTACGATGCTGCGTGTAGTGTCGCGGACATGCAGCCACTTTCCCAGTAAAAGTCTCCACCGCACATTTAGTTTAGTTTAACAGGATGTCAGATGTGTGTCTGCCCGGATTAACGATAGCGATTGTCCTACAAACAGTGTGTGTGTTTGCGCTACGTTAGCAGCTGCTAGCGTTGCCGGTGGCTTTGTGCCCGCTGTAGCCACACACATATGGTCTGTCAGCGCAGCGTAACTTCAGCGAGTTTTCCCGACAGACCGTGTGTGTGTTGTTGGTGGCGTTATAGCTGTGAATGTAAGTGTAGCAGACAGTGTGTGGACAGTTTATTTGTCGGTGAATAAATGCTACGAGGCTACAACTCCTCCGCTCAAGTGAGCTATAGAAGGGAGCCAAATTCCTATTGTCGGTTCAGACTCTCTTAAAGTGGACCAGCTTTTCTCCTTAAAGTGACGAGTTATTCTCAGCTTTTTAATTAATTATCATATCCCTATGTGTAACCCAAAGTGTTTCCATACTTTACTGGATGTGTAGTGTTTACAACCTTGCATTTAAAATGTAAAAGCGGTAACTTCCGTCTAACTCAGCATAGACTCAAATGAAGCAAATACTGTTTTTATTTATCAAATATCGATTCTGGGATTAAACATGATACATAAACGTGATACATAGGTGAATCTATTTTTTTCCCACCCCCTTCCTGCTACTGGTCGATCGACTTAAATCCACAAACTGGAATTTAGTTTGGTAGCATTAAGTGGTTTGAAATACTGCTGCTTTGTGTGGTGTGCTCTCACCATCTCTGTGCCTGTCTTCAATCTTGTATTTTTGTCTTCTTGTCCTCTTATTTTGAAAGCGGATAGTACAGAGGAGAAAGGAAAATGAGGGGAGAGAGAGCAGGGATGACCTGCAACAAAGGTCCCCCAGCGAGACATGAACTGGGGACATTGTGATTACACGGACAACTTCTTAAACCCCTCCAGGCCACCAGGACGTCCCAGTTAATATTCTATTCAGCTTCACCGCAGGATTCCATAGAACCAGCGAAACAAAGACTGGACGTGTGCCAGTATGTCTGATTGAATATTAACCTCACTGGCTTCAGCCAATATTTACCAGCACGTGGTTTGGGGGTGATTTCCCACCATGGTTTTAATTTAACCAGTGAAGGTCAGTTTACCTAGTGTGGTTAATCTGGTGGTTAAAATGTTGTAGTCTGACTCACCGGATATAGACTGTGGGTTTAAGCCTGCCAGTGGCCGCGTATTTCCCACGGCTTTCTACTCACCTTCCACTAACTGTGCTATCTATTTTGTATGGCTGCAACTAACAATTATTTTCATTGTCGATTAATCTGTTGGTCATTTTCTCGATTAATTGATTTAGTTATTTGGTCTATAAAATATCAGAAAATGGTGAAAAATGTTTTGTCCACAACTCAAAGATATTCAGTTTACTGTCATAGAGACCAGAAAATATTCACATTTAAGAAGCTGTTCTCTATGATTGTAAACTGAATCTTACAGGTCTCCACAGCTATAACTGTCCTGAGATCATAATAAAAAAACATCTCATCTGAACTAGGGATGAGTCATGATTTTTCGATTTTTCAAATAGTCGTTAAGTTATAAGAAATCAAATAGTTTTGTCCTTCCGTCCATCCGTCCGTTCGCTTGTCACAATTTCGTTTCTTGAGCAGAACTGGTAAACTATTTGACTTAAGAACTTCAAATTTGGTTTGATGGTTGACGGTGTGTCCTAGTTGTGCCTTTTGGGGGTTAGAAGTTGAGGAAGGTGAGCTAATAACAAGCTACTATTGTGCTCAATAGACTAATTCCATTAGTTCCAAAAGGGGCAAAAACCTTTGGCCCTACTTTAGTAGGGGTCAAGCGGTGAGCGGGGGTATGTGAGCCAGGCTCACTTTTGCCTTGTTTTCTCAGCGACCCTGTCTTCGAACGGTGTGAATGAGAGCAGAGAAGGAGAGACAGGTGATCAGAGAGAGAGGAGAGGAGGGGAGTTTGGGAGACAGCCAGCTGCAGCTGGACTCACTACTACTTATCCAAGTTTCATCCAGGAACATTTGTAATTTGTTATATGTTCATTAGAGTAAAAGTCCATTTAGTTAACCAGCTTAACTTGGTTGGACTGATTCATCTCCACCTGAATGAAGTGCGTTCTACAACGATCGGCAAGGTAAAATGACTGTTTCTGTTACTGGAGTCTCATAGCTCTGAGGGGAGCATATTGATTGTATATTTTGTACGTTAATACATTTTAATAATTTCTTAAATCCCTGTTGATTTTTTTTTTTTTTTTAATAGGCCTACATTTTCCATTTCAGACAAGTAAGTTTGGTTATTGGTATAAGTAAAGCATCTCATCTACTTGCCCCAAGGGAAACTGGCTGAAAACGCTTAATGTCAAGCCCTGCCTAGTACTATGTTCAGGTACAGTATTGAGAGTAGGTCACCCGTGTTTTGGCAGTGTGAAAAGACCAACACACAATCACTGTAGTTACCGGTATGCACGTAAACAACAGAAGAAAATGAACGTGTGGAAAAATACGTTTTGAGTTTGCGGTTATGCGTGTATAGTGTGAGCCGTTTCGTTCATATGGAGAAAACTAGAATGGCATTCGGAGAGCGCAGGACCTCCGCCAAGCTGCCCGAGTACGATTGACCCCCCCCCCCCCTCCGTTTAGCTTGCGCCATCATCCAGGTGTATTTTTGTTTATGTTGAGATCAGCTGTACGTAGCGGAGCATCGTAAAACACTTCATTCAAACTGGACAGAAACAAAATAAAACTCACCTAAACTGTCCTGGTTACTCTTTCCAACAATCACCAAGTGTGCTTTGGTCAAACTCAACTGTAATTTCACAGAGTTTAATGTGAAAAAACGCCAGATCTACAGGTGTATCTGAATTGTCCTGACCAGGGTTCAACCTGGGTTGACTAGCTTGGTTTGAATTGACAAAAGGAGGGTTGGACCAGGGTAGGTTAACCCTGGTCCAATCCTGGTCATTGGTATGAAAGTGGTATCTGTCCCTCTCTCTGCCATGGATGTATAAAGAGAACTGTATACAGCGTTGGAGGCGGGGCCCCGGTCATTCCTATGAGAGTTGTTCATTGGCGCATGAAGCCTAAATGGCTCGACTTCCGTCTAGAAAAGTACCCGGATCTTGGCGGAGTAGCGTCCGAGATGAATGGCGGAGTACCATCCACTTGGTCACATGACTATGTCATGGGGTCCCAACGTCACGCCGTCGTCACGTCTTGGCGCTCCAGCCTCGGTCTAGGTCTCACTCACATGAACGGAGGAAGGGAAATAACTCTGGATTCAGCTATTAGTGCGTTTTACAACATTAAAAACTTAATTTTTTAAATAAGGATTATTAGAGTGTTCGTACTGGGGAATTGATTCACCTCAAAAAAAATTATCCGCTGAGTTACAGATGTCTCTTTCCCAATGTAAGTCTATGGGGAAAAGTATTTTTGTGCCCAATGCATCGCGTGAACGACACAGAAGTTGCAATACCGCCGTTTGGCCACTAAGAAAGTCGGG
Source organism: Sebastes umbrosus (assembly GCF_015220745.1). Taxonomy (NCBI): domain Eukaryota; kingdom Metazoa; phylum Chordata; class Actinopteri; order Perciformes; family Sebastidae; genus Sebastes; species Sebastes umbrosus. The sequence continues at coordinate 26,229,213 of NC_051286.1, read as the reverse complement.
ATCGACGACTGCCGCGCTTCCGGGGAGCTTGCTCTCTGCAGGCAGAAGGAAACATGCAGGGAGAGGCGTCATGAATGCGTCATCAGTGTACACTGATGACGCATTCATGTCTTAAAGCCTGTTGTGTTAATGCATAGGCTGAGTGGAGTTATTAAAGAAAAAACCCTAAGCCGGATCATGATCCGGATCGCCACCAAAATCGAATGGATTGTTCATTGTGCCACACCCCACCCCTCCAAAAAATGTCATTCAAATCCATCGCAGACTTTTGGAGTAATCCTGCAAACGGACAAACCAACAAACAAACCAACAAACAAACCAACGCCGGTGAAAACATATCCTCCTTCCTAGGCCGAAAGCCTAGGAAGGAGGTAATAAAATCTTGGAAATGGTGTTGGTTTGTTTTGCCAATCAGTGGTAGTGAGGGAGGTGATTTCAATGCTTACTCTCTGTATATTTCTGATCTTATATGATCCGGGGTGAACTGTGCGTTCCTCAGTGCGTTCCCTGCTTTCCTATAGATTATTTGCATACTAGTTTGCTCGCAGCATAACCATGTCTTATCTGTTAGTTTCCACCATTCCATCTGTAATAGGCAGCAATATTTACGTCTCCTCCCAGACTTCTTGACATGTTTGCTCTTTGAAATCTGACAGCCATTGTTTGCACTTGGCCTTTTGTTTGCTCCTAGAACTATGGGTTGTGTATATATTTGTGAAACCAGACAGGTTCAATAACTTGAATAATAGCGACAATCCCTGTTTGATTGTCTAGTTGGCCAAACGTAGCTCCCAGGTGTGTGTAATGTGTCAGGGCATCGGTAAAATGGTCACATGTTCAGCTACTATCCTCACCGTCTGGACTGTGGGTGAATAAAGGTGAACAGGAGTCCCTCTTATCCGTCTCACTTGATTTTGTCCTGGTAACACTTTGCCCTTCATATCAGCCACCTCTCAGATCAGTGGGAAGGAATGCAGTTATGAGTTTCCTCTTTGCTGATTAGTGTGTGTGAGTGAGTGAGAGAAGCACAGAGAGAGCACTGATTCAGACTGTCTGCCTGGCAATCAGCTTGCCTGCGTGGCCTTGAGTACCCCCCCCCCCCCCGCCCTTTTCTTCCTCCCCCCGTTACATCCTCCTGTCTGTCACTGGCTTATATAACACCCATATTGTATAAACTCTTTACCTGGAAACATTGTGCGAGGAGAGGAAAACAATAACCTGGAAGTTCCTTTTCTTTCTGTTGAACCTAGACCCAGCGCACACACACAGACAGGAAGTGACATCAACATTTGCAGTGCGCTCTCAGTATGAGAGTAAAAATAGCAACATAGAAGATAATCAAATTGATTTAAAAGACTTGCAAATATGTCTATTGGGGCTCCGGAGCCACATGCGTCTCTTTAACCCCTCTCCAGTGGCTCCCTGTGGATTTTTAAAAATGGAAATGAAAGTTGTAATATTATGGTAATAAAGTCAGAAGTTTACGAGAAAAAAAAGTCGTAATATTGTGATAATAAAGTCAGAAGTTTACGGGAAAAAAAGTCGTAATACTATGAGGGGAGAGTCAGAAGTTTAAGAGAAAAAAAAATCTTAATATTATGAGAATAAAGTCTGAAGTTTATGAGAAAAAGTTGTAATATTATGAGAATAAAGTCATGTCAATGTCAATGCCAGTTTTTCCTTGCCGGAAGTTCGAAGCGTTGTTGAGCCTCCTTCGCGACAAGCTAGTAGGACATGGTTGGTACCGATGGATTCCTCAGGTTATCTAGGTTGTGATATCTTCACTCTAGATTTAAAACTGAGCCCGCTACAACTAAAAAAAACGCAAGTTGCCTTAATGTGTTGATGCTTGAAATGCGTCATCTTTGATTTAATGCTTAACCGCTGTGTGAGTTTATTAAATTGACGCTGTGGGGAGGAGAAAGAACGATAAAAATGTATCTGATAAGGACTCAAAACAAGAATGGGCATGATGGAAATATGCTGTATTGAGACAATCATAACACACACAGACATTCATAACAGTGCTGCAAATAGGCAATAGCATAGTTACTCTGTGATGAGAATAATCCAAGATCCACTTCCAATACATTTATTTATTTGCTTTTCTCATGGACTACTATCACAACTGGGCAGCAAGTTGTGGACGAAGTGTGCGTCTGCAGAGGAAATGGTGCATGCAAGCACACAGTGAACATGTGTCAGCCCAAAGTGCTGCTTTGGAATGACTCCTTTTTAGCTTTTGATCGTCATCTCTCTCCCTTGCAGCAAAAATGTCAGGAATCCTCAGCCGCCACTCCCCTAGGCCTCAGGTATCAAGTCACTGTTAATGAGAAAGATAGCTCCTGGTGCGTGTTTTTTTTTTTTTCACGCCTTCTTTGTATTGTTATTTCTCGCTAGTCTTTTAACTCCCACTTCTAGGGTTGGGAGATATGGCGTAGAAATGTGTCCACTGGTTGAGATTTACTAATACCATTTCCACCGCGATAGCAACTCTCGCGTGAATTTCTCGATTCACACAAGATCGAGAATCCAGCTTCCTCGCAAGGTAATGTGAGTTGGGCAGATATGGAGGAGGAGAGCAGTTGCCTTTTGTTTGTATGGAAGTTCCAAATATATAAGAAGAAAATAATCAAATGTTATGAAGGACAGTATGGCTATTTTAATTTCTTAATTGATTTTACAGAACAATTACTATATTGTGATATATACAGTTACTGTGATATAAAATTACATATACCGTGATAGCAGACATTGCCCATATCACATATATTGGCCATATTTTGTCCCGGATTACGTTTGTTTTTGACGTATCACAAATCTTTTTGTATTGATAGAGCGCAGAAGTTTGTGTATGGAGGAGTAGGAGGTTGGGGTGGTGGTTGGGTCAAACTAACCCAGAACTTTAGCCCAGGAGACCGCTGTTTGTGCCCCGTCAACGTTTACTTAATTTAATCATGATGTGTTTTTACTTTTACTAAACCTAACCAAGTAGTTTCGTTGCCAAAACTAACCAAGTAGTTTTGTTGTGTTTTCTGTTTTATTTTGTTTCAATTTACAACATTAACCATCTGTTTAAAACCGTTTAAAAGTGCGTCCTAGTTTCAGGGAGAAAATAGGATTCCCTTCAAACGTAATTGAGGATGCAGTTTAGTTGTATGGGAAAGTCAGTTTGTTGGAGACAGGGTTGACATCAAAGACAGTTAACTTCCGTTTCCATTAGTTTCCTTTTCTGTCCGTAAACCTGTGGGCATTGCCAAACAATCTGTCAGGAAGTAACTTGGCAGTGTGGTTTGTAGAAGCGGTAAGCCAAAGGAACTTATCAACACGTTTTACAAGTCTTGAACTTTGTTCCCATTATTATTATTTCACTCTGTGCTCAAAACTAGCGGTTATAGAAAGAGCAACTGTTGTCCAGAGGTGTAGGCTGTGTCCAGTGCCATGTGCATTCGATATTATGCAAATGATTGTTACATGATTACTCAGGACACATCTTCAATAATAAGGGATGTTCCTAAGGACTAATTTCCATGATGGTTAAACGGAAGTTAAAACTTAGACTATTCGACTAGTCTAAAAGTAAGAAAACACTCAGAAAACAGTCAAAATAGAACACAATTTAATCTGTAAGGTTAAACATTGTGCATAAAAAACATTTGATCATTATGTCCCCAGTGTTTTTGTGTTAAATATAACTAACATTGAATGACACCACATTTAAAATGTTATTCCTTCATTAAGCGCAGAGATTTCAAGAGTGGCAGATACAATTTCTGAGTGGCAGACAGTGAAAAAAGTTAATTTCAGACCCTGACTATCAATAATGTCAGAAAATATGAAGTCAAATATTTTTAAGATGTCAATGAAACCTCCCGACAGTGTTGCCAGAAGACTCCAGGGGGGTTCCCTCGGTTATGTATTTCTCATCTCATTCTTGTACAGGGTTTTGACTCTCGCTCTACTCATCATTTGCTTGATGGCACACCATTTAATGGGATGTGCTTTTGGCTCTTGGCTTTATGACCCATTTCTGCGTTTGTGGCTGCTGCTTGTTGTTTTAGAAAGCTGTGGATATAATCTTATATTGTTCAGATTAGACTGGAATTAAAGAAAAAATGTGATATAGTTAAATTCACATCCGTGACTGCTTTTCAGTGGTCTGCATGCGTGACACCAGTAACAGGATCATATTGTACTGTAGTACAGTCTGACATCATGTAGGTCATGAATGACTATAGCAGACCTGCTGACCCACATCCACACCGACCCATTAACACAAACGTAGCCAGGGAGACAAGCATGCAAGCCAGTTAGCAATGAAATGAAATACTCACTTACACATTTGGGTATCTGGACCGCCAATGAAGCCTACAAACTGTGAGATAAGACAAACAGTCACTTTTTGAGACCTTATTTCGGTAGTTGAATGTGAGAGTCAAATATTTTTTTGGATCCCGTTTGAATTGCGCCAAGAATCACACATATGATGTTTGTCAATTTAAAACATAATTTTGTAAGTCAAGAAACTCTTAGTTTGTTATAAACCTGTTGAAGTATCAAACTGTGAAAACTGCGTAATTAGAAAGATGACACACCCAAATGTCACCTAAGTGACGTCTGTCTCTGAAGCTACGATGTCTGTGTGTTTCCTACTGGGTTGAACTCACACCAGCAACGGGTCTGATCATTCTTTCTCTTCCCGGCTGATAAAAAGACCTGGAGTCGCTGGATAAAACACATCCGGTAAGATAAAGTTACATTTGTGTGTGTAACACAACCAAGTTAGCTAGCTGACTAACGTTGGTGCCGTATAGGGATGCACAGATACCAGTATTGGGTCCGATTCTGTGCCCATATACTCGTACTCGTTCTCGCAAAACGGCACCGATACCACTTTACGGCAGCGCGACGTTAACCTCTCGTTACCACCTTTCGGGTCCTATCGCACGCGCTCACGCTCCACCTCCCTGACGGTGCGGGCGAGACGGGCCGGTGGTGCGCCCGACCGCATGAAGTCGGGATCCCACCTCAGGCGGCGCGCGCCGGCCCTCACTTTCATTGCGCCACGGGTTGCTTGACTCCTTGGTCCGTGTTTCAAGACGGGTTGGGTGGGTTGCATACATCGCCGCAGACCCCTGGCGCCTTTTACATGGGCCGAGCCCGCCCTGGGGGCACGACGCGGTTGGGGCGCACTAAGGACAGTCCGCCTCGGTGACGTTTTGGCCACGGCCCCGGGAAGCACCTTCACCCTGAGCCTTTCCAAACCGACCTAGAGCCGGTCGCGGCGCACCGCCTCGTATGTGGGACTCCCCAACCTGCCGTGTGTTGACGAGGGTCTTTTGGCACAGAGAAGTACTCGTATCGGTACTTGGTATCGGTGAGTACCCAAATGTAAGTACTTTTACTTGTACTTAAAGTGGCATCCCTAGTGACGTATATTGTGCGAGACGAGAGATGTAGTTCACTGAGCAGGTTTCACATGAAACTAAATGATACTACGACAAACGAACGACAAACTGCAACTGTCTTGACTTTCAAAATTATCTTTCAAATTGACAAACATCATATGTGTGATTCGCGGCGCAAATTAGGACAGCCACGTCGTGCCCCCAGGGCGGGGCTCGGCCCACCTAAAAGGCACCAGGGGTCTGCGGCAATATCTGCAACCCACCCGACCCGTCTTGAAAAACGGACCAAGGAGTCTAACGCACGCACGAGTCAGAGGGTGCAAGCAAAACCCCGTGGCGCAATGAAAGTGACGGCCCTGCTGGGTCGGGCGCACCACCGGCCCATCTCGCCTGCACCGTTGGCGTGAACGCGTGCGTGACGAGAGGTTAACGTGAGGTTAACGTCACGCTGCCGTAAAGTGGTATCGGTGCCGCTGTATCGGAGCCGTTTTGCAAGTACAAGTACGAGTACATGAGCACGGTATCGGACCCATACCCGATACTGGTATTGGTATCGGTGCATCCCTACTTTTTTTACTATCGGAAAAAGCTTAATTCTTGGCCAGTATGAATATCACAATGGAGCTGCTCCTGGGACAGCGGCCTGCACCGGATGAACAAAGCAATTCTCCAACATGCGTGAAAACCTCAGGGTGAACTCTGATTGGAGGCCCCTCATGTGATTTGACCTTGGATAGTTTTTGTCCAGGTTACTTTGTTGTTGATGATGTTGTTGGCAGGCTTGTCTTCACTTTCATTTCTCATGAAAAGTCAATCAAACTATTTTGGCCAGAATCCCCCGACCCCCACCCTCCGTCGCTGCCTGACCGGCAGGAAGTTTGCTCTCGCTGCTACACACACATGCACACAAACCACCTGTACGCTGTTCGTTTTTTGGCTGCGTTTAATGTATTTAGAAAGGCATTTCCTCTGAGGAACAAACCAAGCAGACTTTGTCCACTGCCCCCAATGCTGGTATTTGACAGGCCAACACCCATCACTCACTGCACTCATTCAGCAGCAGCAGCCACAGTTTGTGGGGAAACAAAATGCCTGACTACTAGAGAAGTGACCATCAGAGTTCATCTATGTGTCTTGCTTGACCTCACACAAATAAAGATGAGACATTTTTCTCAACTTAAATCAGCAGGTGGCAAGCAACTTGACTTTTTTACCTTTAGGTTTGAAATTGACATTTTTCCCTGATAAAGTCAGTTGTCTTGGCATCAGTTTTATGTCACATCATGTCCTTAATGTGATTTCTGTTTTGTGTTTTGTTGAGCTGTTTTCATAATAACGCATTAATTAAAACAAAATTAATAGTAAATTAAAGAAAAAATCCTCAAAGAGTTTACAGTTTGAGGATTTTTAGTTGCTTTTTCTCCACTGACAACTAGGGGTGGGGGAAAATCGATACAGCATGGTATTGTGATATTTTGCGTGGCAATATTTTATCGATAGACAGGCGTCATTTTTTTTCTGTTCAAAATGTCCCTTAAAGGGAGATTTGTCAAGTATTTAATACTCTTATCAACACGGGAGAAATATGCTGCTTTATGCAAATGTATGTATATATTTCTTATTGGAAATCGATTAACAACACAAAACAATGACAGATATTTTCCAGAAACCCTCACAGGTACTGCATTTAGCATAAAAAAAAATGCTCAAATCATCACATGGCAAACTGCAGCTATTTGACTATGACTTGCCCCAAACTGCATGTGATTATCATAAAGTAGGCATGTCTGTAAATGGGAGACTCGTGGGTACCCATAGAACCCGTTTACATTCACATATCTGGAGGTCAGAGGTCAAGGGACCCCTTTGAAAATGGCCATGCCAGTTTTTCCTCGCCAAAATTTAGCGTAAGTTTGGAGCGTTATTTAACCTCCTTCGCGACCAATGGATCCCTTAGGTTTTCTAGTTTCTTATGATACCAGTATCTTTACCCTAGCTTTAAAAGTGAGCCCCATTATCATGTTAACTTTGACAGCCCTATTTATTATATAAACTATTAACCTTTTAAAAATATGACGGCGCGCCCACGGGCTGGCCGCTATACTGTCTTTCAGAGTCTTAAAGCTAAAGTGAAGATCCTGGCATCATATAAGGAATCCTTTTGTACCAACCATTTCATGTTAGCTTGTCGGGCAGAACGCTAAATAACGCTCCAATACTCAGCATATCTGAAAATGTTTAAAATCGCAATAAAGTATCGTATCGTAGGGTCTCTGGTTATCCCCACCCCCTACTGATGACCACAATAACAATAATTTAAGTAACACTATGTTATTGGCGTCTTCAGGATAAGACAGGCTAAGTGGGCAAAAATTCCCAAACAGAATGTAGAAGTCAGTGTGCTCGGAGGTGATTTAGGTGATAGTGAGCTGACTGGCCCTGCGTTCCTCAGGCAGGGTGTGTTAGTGTGGTTGCTGAGGCGCTGTAATCTGTGTGGTTGCAGAAAGTCCCTCTGCTTTACACATCCAGTCATCTGGAAGATGTCCTGTTAACTCAGCGGAGTACGACTCTGTCCGTCAGCGCTGCTGCCTCTTTGTTTTGTTTACTACAGAGGACCATATCTCTTCCTGTGGTTACACGGACAGATAGTCCCAAATTACTGTCTGTGGGCCCTCGGCTGAGCGGTTTATTTGTGTACTGCTCAGCTTGTTGCTGTGTGTTTTTTTTCTGCACTTTTTGTGTGTCTAGACTGTCAGCCGCAGTGTACCGCTCACAGTTGACTACTTTATAAGCTTAAATGTAGTCTTCCTTACAGTTGATCTACAGTGCTGGTAGGAAAGGGAGTAGCTAGAACCCACTGGACAGCAGCTGGACTCATTACTGACAGAGACTGAGAGAAAGAGAGAGTTTTACTCGCCTCGCCTGGCAGTACATGAAGTGGTTTCACTGCCTGGTCCATAATATCTGCCTAGTCTCCACCAAACCGGATGAAGTTTATGATCCTGCTTCCATGGTGGGAGTGACTGAGGTGGGATTCTTCATGTATGTGTATGTGAATTTGTGGCTAAATTGTTACACAAATAGTCACTGGTCATGTCGATAATGTTTTGTGAACAGTGTTTTTCCACCTTATATCTTAATGTTTGATTAAAAGACAACTTATAATGAAGCAAATGACATTCGCTAGTCAGTATATTATACATTTGATACAAGGTGAAAAGGTATTAGCATGACATACAGTATACAAGGTTAAAAGTGTTTCAGCTTTTTATTAAAGTATCAAAAGCATTCATCATATAAGTGGTGTGTAACAATATATACATACTTCGCGAAAGTTTCTCAGCATTGAGATATTCCCTCTGTCATTGCTGACGTTGTTGCTGCCGTATTCATTCCTAGATGGAGCAGCTACAATGTTAGAGCTTGCCAGCTCCGCGCTCTGCAGCGCGAGCACGCATCCATGGCGTACATGCGGACGAACGGAGGACCGGACTCCTCGCTCTCGCACCCGGTAGCGGCGTGTAAGGGAGACAGGCACCGGTTCTGCATGAGCTGCTGGCTCTGCGGTGCCGAGGAACCGGTCGACGGAGTTTCATTTTGGGTGCATTACGTGAGCAGGCGCTATCAGTCCACTTGACGAGGGGCGGCTTCACCCACCGGCTCTTTCCCCGTGTGCTGTCGTATTTTCATTCAGAGAAAATTACTTTCCTTTCCCCGTCATGATATCTATGTGCATCACGCAGCATCAGCCTCACGTATCCAACCGGAGAGCAGACGGTCCGCGAGGCCAATTATCACAGGAGTAAAGTAAAAAAACAGAAATAGTTAAAAAACATAGTTTTTAAAATGTTTTTCCATATGTTTTCATGTATGAAGGAGCCCAAATAAACACTGTCGGTGGACTACTTGATTACTCTCAGCAGATTATTTAAACAGCGCTTGTGTAGGAATGATTAGTGTTAGCTGTTTGATCGGTTGATCTCTGTATTATTGCTCTACCGTTTGTATTGAAAATGAGAAAACAGAAGCAGCAGGTTAAACCACTGTTCATTTAACTTGAATAGAAGTTATATTTTTGTGTTAAATATTGCACTGCTTTGTATCTTGAGAACTGAATCAGCAGGTCCTGCAGTTGCACTTTTTTTTATTATTTTCTAATAAAAGGTGTATGTATTTGCCATTAATCGTTGTGTTTATTTGTTTATATCCATCATTAATTTATCCCTGATTCCCTTACAAGAAAAACTTTGAGGAATCCTGACCTGCTCTGTCCAGTATCAGCTATTTATTTCACAGTCACACTGACTGAACTTTTGGCAAAAAAGTTACTGTATCGATTTCAAATCATTGCATCGCATCGCATCGCATCGCATCGTATCGCATTGTATCGCTCTAGATGAGCCAAATATCGTCCCAGAATCGTATCGGAACCATGGAAATCGTATCGTTGTAAAAAAGTATCGTCACACCCCTTAATTGTGTGTGTTTGGCCCTCTTGCCTCTTACTGCAGACAACCCTGTTAGTTTGTTTGGTCCGTCAGCAGTAAGACACAGCAGGCAGCTAGGCTGAAGCAGGAACCGCTGCTCCTCTTATCCTCTTTTCAGAGTGTTTGATGTAGAGAGGGGGAGAAAGCTGCTCTGAGATCATTGGCCGCGGCCAATTTCACCTTGGATGTTGGCCCAGGCTATGCTGTAGTGTTTGGGCCAAGGTTGGTGATGTCAGAGCCACACAGTGGAAACGGCCAAATTCAACAGCAGTTAATCTTGTATCGCTTGACCGATGACTCTGCCCAGGTGTGTGTTTGTGTGTTAGAGAGAGACACGCACAGTTTGCAGTGCACCCTTCATGTTTTTGTTTTGGCTGTGTGCTTGGTGTGAAGCCAGTCGAGTCTCTTATGCTGTGAGTCACGTGTTAAAGGGCCATACCCCGTAGTAACATACCTCACTACCAGTTAGTCCTCTGCAGCCCGCATATTTTTAGATGCTGCTCAACCTGCTGCACTGGAAGCAGTCGGGCAGAGCCTGTCCAACTCCCTCGTCTCTCTCTCTCTCTCTCTCTCTCTCACTCACTCACTCACTCACTCACTCACTCACTCACTCACTCACTCACTATTTGTTGTTTTTGTGAGCACAATATGTACTTTAACCAGTCAGAAGATTAAACACGGATACTTGAAATACCTGTCTGCATGATCTGTAGACTGTGTCGACTATGTTTTTCTATGTAGATGTATTGTTTTGACTGTTTCTTCGCATCCTCCCAACAGGAGATATTTTCCATAGGGGTGTAACGGTGTATAATAATAAATAGGGCTGTCAATCGATTCAAATATTGAATTAATATAGAATCGCACATTTTTTATCTGTTCAAAATGTACCTTAAAGGGAGATTTTTCAAGTATTTAACACTCTTATCAACATGGGAGTGGGCAAAAATGCTTGCTTTATGCAAATATATGTATATATTTATTATTGGAAATCAATTATCAACACAAAACAATGATAGATATTGTCCAGAAACCCTCACAGGTACTGCATTTAGCATAAAACAATATGCTCAGATCATAACATGGCAAACTGCAGCCCAACAGGCAACAACAGCTGTCAGTGTGTCAGTGTGCTGACTTGACTATGACTTGCCCCAAACTGCATGTGATCATCATAAAGTGGGCATGTCTTTAAAGGGGAGAGTTGTTGGTACCCATAGAACCCATTTATCTGGAGGTCAGAGGTCAAGGGACCCATTTGAAAACGGCCATGACAGTTTTTTTTCTCGCCAAAGTTTGGCGTAAGTTTGGAGCGTTATTTAACCTCCTTCCCGACAAGCTAATATGGCATGGTACCTATGGATTCTTTAAGTTTTTCTAGTCATGTGATGACAGTATCTTCACTCCAGCTGTAAAACTGAGCCCGCTACAACCTAAAAATCGCGTTGCGTTAAGAAATTAGTGGCATTAAAACTAGGGATGACTGAAAACTTCAAGGCTTCGACCGTTGCCATGGTGTTTGACCTCCAAATCACTATTCAAATGCTTTATGCATCACCTGAATGTGGAGTTACTGGAGAGTGAAGATACTGGCATCATATGAAACTAGAAAAACCTGAGGAATCCAGTGGTACCAACCATGTCATACTAGTTCGTCGGAAAGGACGTTAAATAACGCTCCAAATTTACGCCTAATGTTGGCGAGGAAAAACTGGCATGGCCATTTTCAAAGAGGTCCCTTGACCTCTGACCTTCAGATATGTGAATGTAAATAGGTTCTATGGGTACCCACGAGTCTCCCCTTTACAGACATGCCCACTTTATGATAATCGCACGCAGTTTGGGGGCAAGTCATAGTCAAGTCAGCACACTGACACACTGACAGCTGTTGTTGCCTGTTGGGCTGCAGTTTGCCATGTAATGATTTGAGCTAAATGCAGTACCTGTGAGGGTTTCTGGACAATATCTGACAAATCTGTCTCAATTTGCATAAAGCAGCATATTTGCCCACTCCCATGTTGATAAAAGTATTAAATACTTGACAAATCTCCCTTTTAAGGTACATTTTGAACAGATAATAAAATGTGATTAATAAGCGATTAATTGCGATCAACTATGGACAATCATGTGCTATATTGTTATTTTAATATGCCACTTTGATATTTAGTTAATTTCTGTGTGTTATTGTTTCTCTTCTCACCCCTTCAAACCCTTTCTTTCCCTAAACTTCCTCATCTTGTCCCTCTGACCCTCATGCCCTTCCTGTGACTGTCCCCTCCTTCTCTTTACTCCTCCTTGTCCCCCCCCTCTTGTATTGGCTTCCTCTCTTTCTTCCCCCTTCCTTTTCCTTTCCTCTGTCCTATTTCCGCCCTCTCCCTGTCTCCTCGAGCAGAGGTGGTGGTGGAGTACGAGTATGAGGCGCTCCACGATGACGAGCTGACCCTGCGACCGGGCAACATCATCAAGAACGTGCGGTACATCGAGGAGGATGGCTGGATGGAGGGAGACCTCAACGGGAAAAGGGGCCTCTTCCCCGACAACTTTGTCAAGGTGAGAGGGGAGACCGTTTAGTTTACGTTCATTTTTAGAATATTGCTCTGGAGTTATAATAGAGTTTGCTTGTTTACACTCTAGAGCTGACCTTGCACTTCCTCTGAGGTTTTTCAAGGTTGGAACGAAGTTTTGCTGTCGTTCCATCAGAGAGAATCCTGTTGAAACTGCGAGCATCGTTGGACCGTGGCGGTTTGCGTTGGTCACATGCTACAGCAGATGTGGTGACCCAGAGCTACGATAGTAGGCCTACATCATATCTGTACAGAGACCGGATGAAACTCTGTGTATGAATGTATGTGTATAAACCACAGACTGTCTATGGTATAAACAACAACGTCGCTGCCGTATTTATGCCGAGACGACTTCATCTTGAGTGTTGATGGTGCAACTGCATAGCCTGGCACCGATCGAGCCGAACTCCGTTCAGAAAACAAGCATTTTTAAAGTTGTTTGCTTGTCGTCTTGCGGACAGACCTGACAAAACATGAATTCAGACTTTTTACAAATCAGCATCATTATGTAGTTATTTCAGCATCATTTTGATTAGTTTACAACAACGTCGCTGCTGTATTTATGCCTAGATGACGTTATGTTGTTGGAGCAGCTACAATGTTAGCATAGCCTGGCACTGATCAATCCAAACTCATACCTCAGTAGTGACGTGTGGCTTGCTAGAGATACAGTCCGTGCAATGGCACTGTATGTGAATACAGCTCGCCGCCGGGTGATGTTATGAACCCAGACACAACGGCAGTTTGGTTTTCCGACATCTCTGGGACCTCCCATAAAATGTACAAAGCAGCAACAGTGGTTATTTCTTCCATGGTTGATGGCGGAAATTGGCAGAAAGAAAAGTTGTTGCTTCGCTCTTGGTGTGAATGCGACATTGGACTTTGTGTAATTGTAAATTACTACAAACTACAAAAGTGTCTGAACAAATCTGTGTGCAGACATGAAGAGGCTGTTAGAACTGTGGTTGTTTTGCTTTTGATTGGATGAAGGACGTGAGTTGATTGATCGCAAAAAGTAAGTCAGAGGTTGTAGTCCAGCCTTTATTGATATCAGATTTGATAAAACAACCGTGGACTATTTATAAGCAGCACTAAATGGACCCTGTGTTTGTGCCCTTGACTTACAAGCTACTGATAACACTGGACTGAAAGCATGGGTTAGTGCAGTTTGATGCTGCTGGAATAATGAATCCTCTTTGTCGCTGCGGTTAATTCTGTTATCGGGAAGAACCTTTTGTTTTTTGTGGTTAAGAAACATCTGATTTTAGATTAACACAGGGCTACATGATTGTCTTCCTTGTGATTTGTCATCCACAATGAGGATTGTTGGATAAGGATTTTAATGCTTTTAGTATAAAACATTTTGCTACACACTTTACTAATCAAAGTAGAGCTGGGCGATAGATTGAATTAATTCAAATTTTTGTTTTTCTATAATGTGTGAAATGTGTACATCGTGAAAATCAAGTTATTACAACATACACAAAAAGGTTACTTTCAGTCAAAAAGTAACCTAAATGAAAAGTGGTTACGTTAGCCGGCTTTAGTCACGACAGTTCTTTAAAGGAATACTCGAACGACAAAATGACGAAGAAAAGTCTTGATGAATTGAAGTAAATGGGAGTCACTTTTAACGACAGCAAAACTATATCAAAACTAGGACTGAGATGATACGCCTATCTCCCGATTTGATACTATCTCAAAACTTAGTGCTGATTTGATGTGTATTGCAATTCATTAAGTATTACGATTCAATATTACGATTTAATGCGATTTTTGTTAACTTTTTTAACACTAGACCATGGTAAAAAGTAGAATCATAAACTTCTAGGGACAAAGTCAACGTCTAACCTTAACCATTGGAGGGCAACGCCTAGCCTTAACCATTCAAGGTCAATGCCTAACTTTAAGTATTCTTGCTTGTGTTGATGACACAAATTCATGTCACCAAAGTTGATTACTTTGCCTGGATATCTTTCGTTTTCTTTAGTGAATCTAATCTATTATCCTACATTTAAATCAACTGACTTCTGAGTGAACTGTAGCTGACCTACAGTAAATGGTGGCGTGACTGGGTTCTTGTGGTAAATTAAAATCAGGCGCTAAAAATTGCTGCTGGTGTGCTGTGAAAATTCCTATTTAAATCAAATTAGGAAACTCAGTTTGCAGCTGATGATCACACACAGCTAACTGTGCAGCTGTAGACCAGTAGATACACAGTATCTGTAGTGGTTTTGGTAGAGCTGAGTCCTGTTATAACTTGATGCACCTGAGAGATCTACTGTGAAATCAGTGTTTTCTGTGCCAGATATTTACACAGCTAATGCACCGTGAAATGATTCACCGCGGTGCAGTCTGCTTATCTTCATCTCTCTTGTCTTCTTTATCCGACCCTCACTTCCCTCTCCCATCTCTCTCTCCTGTGTTTTCCCATTCTGTAATTCCACGTAGTGAGATAGGTAATCTGCTAAAGAGCCTGGCCCAGTCACTGAGCACGGCTAGTTAATCCTCTAAAGAGCCTGCTGGCTTGCTGAACTTTGCTCCCGACAACGTGCTGTCGCCTGAGACGTTGTCTTGTTCCTGCTTCCCTTTAATTGGTGTTGTAGCCGAGCGATCAGGGGACATGAAACATGTCTGGGGGGGAGATGGTAAGAAGTACTTCACCATTTAGGATTAATTGACATGAATGAATCTTGTTGTTGAAGTGTCCTTGTCCTAATCAGTGCAAGATTGTCCTCAAGGTAGAAATGTGTGTGTGATTATAGGAATCAAGTACATATATGGGGGTTTTGGAGAAACAGGTTTGATTTCAGGTCTGTGTGTATTTCCTCGGGTGTAAAACCATCCATTTTCCATCGTTTATGCTGGTCCAAGTGTTTCTGGGTGTGTAATATCTCATCTGACTGTGTGAATATAAGAACCATGTTGATGGGACATTCTTTGGAACTACAGTTCCCATTATAAACAGGAAGTATAATGTCAGTGAGTTAGCTTTAGGCTTCAAATTGAGCCCCTAAAACTCATGTAAATGAAAAAATACTTACAGTGTATCATTTACTTTACGCCTACTACTCTTTTTTTTTTTTTACTGAATAGAGCCCTAACGCATCATAATGTAACTCCTCATAATGTAACTGCAATGCAACCTCCGTTAACATAAATAAATAAATGAATAAATGCATGAATAAATAAATGTCATTAAATGTAGCAAAAATAATATTGAAAATAAATGTAGCCATTGATTAATTGATAAAATGTGAAAGCACCCTCATTTGCATAATGAGGCAGAAATGTAAAAATAAATGTATAAAGAAAAGAATACAGAAATAAAAAAGTTTAGGGAAACAAATAAGGGATGAAATGCAAAGGGAAAATCATGCAAAAATAAATAAATATAGTAAATGCAAACATTTCAAAATAAATATAAAATAAATAAGAAATAAAAAATATATTTAATTAATTAAAAGATAATTAATTAATATATAAACATAAATGCAGAAATAAATAAATACATTTAAAAATAAATACAAATATATATATATATACATAAATACAAAATATTTTCAGAAATATATACATCAATAAAAAAATAAATGCAAAAATAAATGAATACATTTAAAAATGAATACAAATAAATACATAAATAAATAAAAAAGAAAATTAAAAAGAAGAGTTAATTGAATAAGGGAATTAATACAAAGATAAATAAACAGAGAAGAGAATTAAAACAGAAATATCAATTTATGTCACATTTTATCAATTAATTAATGGCTTCATACATTTTTTATGTTATTTTGTGACATTCAATGACATTAATATATTGAGTCATTTATTTATTTTTGTCATTTATTTTTGATTTTGGCAGGTTCCGTCCTCCATAAGCAGGACTGACTGTGCTGTCCACCAGCTGCTAACAGCTAACGTTAACTAGCTCCTGCTGATTTCAACACTGATTTGTTGTCACAATGTAGCATTGTCAGGGACATTTTCTATCGTCCCCGGGACGCTGGGACGCCGTTAGTCACAAGTCCTGACCCCTCGGTACCTGTGGTGCTGTGGAAAAATGAGTACCGTCACATTCTCAGAATTTTGGCATCGATGCATCGATTCTCGCGACACCTGTGGTACATCTGCAATAAGCCAATATCAGCTGATATCGGCCAATTTATTTTAATCTCATCTACCAAATAAGTATTGAGGTTCAATATCCAACTTTAATTAAGATTTTTCTAATAACGCAGTGCCCTCTCCTCCCCTTTATGTACCTCCCCTGTCGGTGATGGAAGTCGATTTTCATTAGATGAAGTCATTACGGGGATCATTGCTGATCCACTCGTGGTGATTATGATGCTGTAAAACTGCCAAGCTGATACTCGTGTCCCCATGGAGATCTGCCAGTCCAAGTACTAAAACACTCAATAAAGACTCCCAATTTACTCTTCAGTAAATTCATTTTTCTATCGTGTCGGCCATGTTCACTACTTCGACCATAAGACTTGTCAAGCATGTCATGGAAGACGAAAGAATATACAGAGAACGGTCCTTTTTTGTTAGTGGAGTATGCTGGAATGAAGAGATGATGATCTAATTAATACCCCAGATGTGTGAAAACAGTTTGTAGGTTGAGCGTGTAGATATACGTGGTGATGATGTGTGATCTCAGTTTTTACACTCTTCAGCAGTGTCAATGAAGTACTGTGGAACGTGGAAGTAATTCTTCAGTGTTTATTACAATTATTTTAGGCTGTATTTCAAAATCTCATACTATAGTAATAGTACGTACTGATTTGGTGAAAATGTAGTATGTAGCATGTAGTATGCAAACAAAAGCTAAATCTACAGTATGCCAAAAATACCCGGATGTAGTACTGATTTGAAAAAAATCTTCAGTATGCATCGGACAAGTCAACAGCGGCCAAAACGGCACGTTTCTTGTAGCTATTTCATCACTAAATTCACGTCTGAAAATGTTTGAGGCGAGAAGTCGACCGTGTAGATTTTGAATATCGACAGTTTTGCGATATTAGATGGCGAATCGAACATTTGCTCCGACGTTTTCGGAGTTGAGAAGCTCCACAAATTGCCGTGACAGCTAGCTATAGTGCCTGCCAGGGTCGTTACCTCGCCAGCCAGCCGGGCGGTCACGCTCACAGACCCTGCTATGAGCTGGCTGGAGCTCTCTCTAGAGACCGGTCTGTAGACGAGAGACTTTTATTTCCTTGTCGACGGATAGTTTGTTTAAATATCACGCCTGTGGGCGTAACTCGCTCTAGAGCCGGCCAGTGATGCTCACAGAGCGGCTACAGAGCAGCAAGGCCTGTTGAAGGAGGCTGGGACACGGGCGGAACACGGGTCTTGGGGTATAACACATGCGCAGTGTAACTGAAGCTGCGGTCGTGCGTTGCGATTGGCTCAATTTCGGCGAGCGCTGACCAGATTTTACTGCGCATGTGTTGTACCCCAAAGATATGACACGTGACACAGCCTCCTTCAATAGGCCTTGCAGAGCAGCAGGAAGTGGCGAGGAGAGAGAAGAGGGAAGAGAAGAGGAGAGAGAAGAGGAGAGGGAAGAGGAGAGGGAAAGAGCAGCCTCTGACGGGTTAGAGAGATACCTGCTGAGTCAACATGACCCTTTTTAACATGACTCTAATATCTGGAGGGAAATCAGTCCACTGTTTAGTTGCTGTAACTGAAAAAGTAGTTACAGTCTCCTCTCGCTGATGATCCTGTTCATCTTCCCTATGAGCTGTTAGAATAAATAGTTTAAGGGGTGGTGGTGCTGTAGTATTGTAGTATACGTTGTATTTTTTCGATAATACTGTACTAGTGATACAAGTTAATTTTTTTGTCCAGCACTTTAAGAGCTTTTTTAAAGGCTAAAGCCTCATCTAGCATACTGCAAAATACATCGCTTTAACTGTTTCATACTGCATACTACTGAGGAACGCAGTATGTACTGTATACTGCGTACTGTGTTCCTCAGTAGTATGCAGAAGGTGGTTTTCGAATACAGCCTTACACTTTTCTCTCTTCACACTGCTCTGCCAGCTGTCTCTCTCTCTCGGTGGTTCTGCAGTCTGAAGCTGTTAACTTTAGTCTGTATCTGCCTCTGTAGCAGATCGGGTCTTAACTGTGATGTTACTGTACTCTCACTCTGTTGCTTTCCCCTCTCTTCTCTGTCTCAGTGCCTGCTACACACACACACACACACACACACACACACACACACAAACACAAACACAGCTAAACTTTCCTCTCCAGTGGAATTGCAAAGTCAGCGTGTGCGAACCAGGAAGTGGACGGGTGAACTGGGTCATTGCCCAGCTACACACACACACACACACACACACACATTTAATTGCTACTGCTCTGAGCTCCCAGTGGGACATTTCTTATTTTGAACAGCTGGAAACTGGTGAGCACCCGTCCAATCCCTCTTTGTTTTATGTTTGTTCGAGTAATAATCATGATCATTTCTTTATATACCAAGTTTGTTTTGAGATTTAAAAAGTAAGATACTGACTCGCTGGGCCTGTTTGTAGGTCTGGGAGCCCATTGACGTCAAAGACTGTCATCTTTTTGACTTCAGTCTATACTGACCGAGCAGCAGACATGTCTGAGGATTGCAGGATATGTTTGAGGTCATTGTGTCAGTCACACCATTAGCGTGGTTTGGTCCTTAAAAGTGTGATGACACCCAAACATTGCTTCTGGGTTTCCTCTTAACAGGCTTGTTTTGAGAGGCCAGACTGCCGAGTCGATAAAGAACAAGAAAGGCTACATAGAGTTAGAAGAAAGGTTCCTGTTTTGCTTTCTTATTTATATGGATCAATTTAGTCATATGGATTGTTAGGGGTGTAACGATGCGTTTTTGCAACAATCCGATTATCATTGTTCTGATACGATTCAGGACAATATTTGGCTCATCTAGAGCGATATGATACGATACGATTCAACAATTTGAAACCGATAGTAATTTTTTTTTGCCAGAACTTCAATCAGTGTGACTGTGAAATAAATATCTGATACTGGACAGAGCAGGTCAGGATTCCTCAAAGTGTTTCTTGTAAGGGAATCAGGGATAAATTAATTATGGATATAAACAAGTAAACAACGATTAATGTCAAATACATACAGCTTTTATTAGAAAATAATAAAAAAAAGTGCAGCTGCAAGTAGAGCTGGGCGATATGGCCTAAAAATAATATTGCAATATTTTAAGGCAATATCGCGATACACGATATATATCGCGATATTTTCAAATATCCTCTAAGCACTTCATAAATGCTCCGCTTTAACCCTTTGATGCATACAATCACACCGATATGATGATTCTTGTGATCCCTGCAGCATATGTCTCCTTCTTGTTTATATTCATCAGTGGTTTCCGTTGGAACTATTTTAATGCAAAAAAAGGGGAAATCACAAGTTAAATTTAACAAAGCAGTGTCCAACAGTATTCACTTTAACCAAATAGTTATCTGGCAATACATGCTTTATGTATTTTGATAAATACATAACACACAAGGGTTTTAATGGTGTGTATTAAGTGTAAAGTAACTTATTGTTATGTTTACCAGTAAGCTGTTATAACATTGCTGATAATAAAAATGATTATTTTCCCACTAGTGTAGAAAGACTCACCAATCGCAAGGTGCAGCTTGTGGCCAAAGCAGTCTGGTCCACTTATTCAGGCTCACAGCTTTGGTTCTGTTAGCTGGACGTTCAGATCGGTAGTTGTGGAGTGGTGGGTCACCTCTGTTAGCTGGTTGGACAACTTTTCTCTCACTGAAATGTAGAGCTTTCTCCGCAAAAAATTTGCGACCAGGCAGTTCATATTTTGGTGTTTTAAGTGTCTTAATTAGTGTTTCGAATCCGGGCTTATCCACTACGCTAACCGGCGTTGCGATGTAGTTGTTTACAGCGGCTGTGATTTCTTTGCATTTTGCACTTTTTTTGTCATATGGGATTGCTTTGGAAAGCGAGGAAGCCAGAGTCATTTGCTTCTCTGCTGGTTCTGGTTGCTTTGGTCGTGTTCTCTCTACCGTACTCGCTTTGCCGCTTCAGTTCTTTTGCTTTCTCCGAGCTCCGGGCTTTTTCTCCCCGCTGCTTCCCTCCAAATACAAAAACACACCGGCCGAATACGTCACACACACTCGCCCAGGAGAGAGGTCTGGATGGGAGCGGAGTCTGTGATGTATGTGTAGGAGGGAGCCGAAGGAGAGAGGAAGAGAAGGAAATGCCAAAGCGAGTCTCATGCCGGCGGAGGGGCTTAAAAATATTACAATTTGTAGTCGATGTTCACGATATAGTCATTTTATACACCGCGTTTGGGACAAGCCGCGATACATCGACTATATTCGATGTATCGCCCACCCCTACTCGGAAGTCAAACTTTTTCGGCTTCATGCGCCACTGAGCAACTTTCACAGGAACGAACGGGGCTTCCTGCTTCCAACGCTGTGTCCGTTTCTTCTTTATACATCCATGGGTTAGTATAGAAACTGGACTGATGTGCACAGAATGTACTAGTGTCTCCAGTCTGTGTCCTCCTGACAGTGTTTAGTGAAGGTGTGATGTGGACTTTGTGCTGTCGTCAGGGAGTTTCTCCCCAGGCTGAGAGAATGTGGCAGCTGCTCTGTGACATCATCGGGATCATTAGCAATAGCTACATTTAGCATACGTGGGCTGTAACTAGCACAATGCCACACTGAGCACGTTGACATAGTTATGGTGTATTTTGTGTCTCTTTAGCTCACCAGAATGCAGAATCGTCACACACGTTTCAATTACGTGAAACTGCTGCACATTGTTCCACACGTCCCCCTTCCCATCCAACCAGCCCTGTTTCACAACACTGTTGCTATCTCAGCTGCCTGTGCATTTTTGTGCACGTATTATCTCCTGCATGTAGAATGGAGACGCATAGTGTTTGTGGTGTAGTTTCCCAGACCACATCCAGAAGTGGTCTGGATGACCACAACTGTGTGTTTTGGCTGCAGTCCAGGGATCTTTTGGGGATATTTTTTGGTGTCAAGTTACAGTCTACTGACGCAGTGTGTATATATCCTCACCTCTGTAATGGGTTAATTTGGGGGTTTAAGGTTGGTGCTAGGATAGTAGGTTTATGGCCAGTGGTTTAGGAATTGAATCACACCACTGACTGTCTGCTGAAAACAGAACATTCTAACTTTCATCTGCTACCAAACAAACTACGCGCGAATTTACACATTCACCAGCTGAAGACAAATGTTTAAGATTCTAAATTGAAGTTATTCTTTTAAAGCATCCATCCTACCAGACCCGCCACTGTGGTGCTCTCTGAGAAGATTTACTTGGTGTTGTGTAAATGTCTACCGCCCTAGTCACAACTCTCTCTGTAGGGCAGTGCTCCTCCTTTAACCTCTACCTCACTGACCTATAGTGTGCCACTGTCCCCGGTGTCCCTGGTGTCCCACACATGTAGGTTTTTTTAAACTCACTTATATTTTGGTAGATGTGATATATGTTAATGCATAAAAACATGATGGGCTAGCACATCCCAGATTTCAAAACCAAGGAGGACAAAATACTAACATTTCACTTGTTTAATCGGCTCACATCACAATAGACATATTCTTACGTGTTTCAGCACGGAGCCATCTTCAGAGCTATGTTAAAGGTCCCACATCATGCTCATTTTCAGGTTCATACTTGTATTTTGTATTTCTACTAGAACATGTCTACATGCTGTAATGTTAAAAAAAACCTTTATTTTCCTCATACTGTCAGCCTGAATATACCTGTATTTACCCTCTGAAAAACGCTCCATTTTAGCGCATTTCGACGGAATTGCAACAGAATTGCGTTGCTAGGCAACAGCTTGGGTCCATGTGTACTTCCTGTCAGCTGATGACATTCACATACACTGCAACAGGAATAAACTGGGACACACTTAGAATATTCACATTTAAAATTGTGTAAAAGGTCTAAATATTGTATATTTGTGACATCACAAATGGACAGAAATCCTGACGGCTTGTTTCAAATGCAGAGTTTCTGAATACAGGCTGTGTGTATTTCCCTGTGGATTGAGCGTTTCAATACTTTCACAGTATTTATATAGGACTAAAGCCTGCTTTATAATAAAAAAATCATGAAAATCTCAGCTTTTTTATAATATGGGACCTTTAATGCATATCAAAAACACGGCTGCAACAGTGAGCATAAATTTCCCCTTTGTCTGCTAGA
This sequence comes from Sebastes umbrosus, assembly GCF_015220745.1. NCBI lineage: Eukaryota > Metazoa > Chordata > Actinopteri > Perciformes > Sebastidae > Sebastes > Sebastes umbrosus. The sequence goes on along the minus strand of NC_051286.1, from coordinate 26,206,524 downwards.
ACGTAGTCTTCAAAATAAAAAAATCCACTTATTTCTTCAAAATTTTCAAAATAATTTTGTCAGAGGAATTTTTATTTTGATGAAAAATATTGCCCGTTATCTAAATCAAATCTCAGAAAATCATAAAATCTCCTGTATAAATATGGAAATAATATTATTGTTTGGTATGGATGCACCGATCCAACTTTTTCAGACCCGATATACCGATACAGATACCTGGGCTTTCCTAACTTTGTAAAACAAAATGTAACAAATAAATACATAGATATACATTTTTATTATTTTCATTATTATTATTTTTTTTTATTATTAAAATAATAAATCTTACACCAGCAACTTGGTAAAAAAAAATCTTCAAATTAACAAGAGATGCAGTTCAAGTGTAAATCTTTTTTTAATGCAGCAACAGATTGGTCAAAAACAATGCTTCCCACTTATTGCTGTGTTTTTTGTTTTGTTTGTTTTTTTTAGGAATTGAAGAAGGAATCCAAAGAGGTCAAGGAAACAAAGACTGAGCCAAAAGAGGAGGCCTCTCAGCCTCAGAGGAGAGAGAAGAGTGCAGGAAACGTGGCCAACCTGGTTCAGAGGATGAGCACCATCGGCATCCCGACCGGCGGCTTCCTACCTCAGCCACCGGCGGCTGCAAAGAGTAAGACGCTGTGGAATAATAACACCTGTAAATAATTGTCAGAGTTTGGTTTACCAGAGTGGGACATGGTTAGCACATATTTGCAAATATTACTTCACCTGCTGTGTGTGCGCTCATGTGTCCTTTGGCATACCAACACCGTGTCCGGTCTTGCTCTAAGATCCTATCATGGGTGTCTTTGTCTTCTCCCACCTCGCTACAGTTACTATGTTCCTATCCTTTCAGAATGACACGCTTAGTGAGGATTCCCAAGTACAGAGCTCAACTTCAGGGGAAAATGCAACTGCAAACACAACAGCACTGTTAAAGCCTGCCGAGGCATTTCTGTCGCCACATTTGAAATGATATATGGTATAATATGGCCAGTGAAAGAGCATGAAATAGTTTGTAGAGCTATTCTGAAACAGGTCTAACATATATTAAAGGGATAGTTTGGGTGTTTTGAAATGGGGTTGTACGAGGTACTTATCTATAATCAGTGTATTACCTACAGTAGATGGCGGTCGGCACGCCCCCAGTTTGGAGAAGCAGAATATTTTCACCGCTATACCTTGCCATCAGACAGCCCTTTCTGATTGGGCCAATCAGTCAAAACAAAAACAAAAAAATAATGTACGTGTGTATATGTATAGGAAATGAATATATGCACCAATACAACTTCAAATCAATAAGTACAAAATGAAGCAATAACCTGGTTAACCCTGCCGGACTGACCCTGCTGACCTGCTCCGGAGGTCCCTGACGCTGCGCCCCCCCTCGACTCTATCGTTGTTATAACTGTTATTATTGTTCTAATTGTTATTATTATTATTATTATTATTATAATTAATTATGTTCCTTGCTCATTTATTTATTTAGTTATTTCCTTCCCTTTGCTTCCCCTTAGTTAGCCTTAGTTAAAGGGACTGTTTGTAACTTCTTACACGTATAAATCGGGTCGGTGTCCCGGTGTTCTCTCTAGCTCCACCTCTCACGTGCATGCGCGCACACTACACACTGTAGAAGACGGGAGTCTGAAGCAGGACAACGCAGTATCAGCACTGATTCATGGAGAGGCCTTCGCCTGGTCAGCTAACATTACTGCCAAGCAGCTGAAATATAGAGTGATATTGTGCTTTTAGCTGACGTGTGTCGCCTCACTGTTTTGAGTGATGCTCGTTCATGTCTATGTAGAGCGAGCACAAGCGCGAGCAACAGGACGCTGACTTTCGTTGACTTAACGGCCACAGGTGTCGCTGTTAACAAGACATTTCTGACAGCCCTTTCCGATGGGGAACTGAAGCAGTTACTGTATATCCATCTATGCTAGACTTTCTCAAAGAGGGGTGTAGATTTAGTCAAATACGTTTTAAAAATAAAATTCAAATATTTCTTAATCCGTCTGCGAGCCTAGTAACAAGTAGCATAGATGTGTTTTTGATATTAAAACAACATCTCCTTTTCATTCGTCCTCATTTTTGACAGAATCACGAAGACCAGACGTGCGCTCGCTCGTGGTGTGTTTACTTTATAGTCCGTTTGTGGCGCTCGTGTTTGACGTCATGTCTGCGACAAGCTTTTATTTACTGCATGCGGGAAGAACACAAAAGAGAAATGGCTAAACCAAGAGCTAAAGTGAATCAAACACGATATATCGTGGCTGGATTATTTACACGATATTACTATTTTCATGTTTTTAATACCGCGATTACCGCAAAAATGCCCTAGTAGCAAACCCCTTGTCTTCAGCTTGGATGCAGCGTCTTGTGCTTGTCCTCACACATTCACGTCAGCGCTATTTCTTCTTTGGTTGTTACATTTCCTGTGTGCAGCTCTTGCTGCTTGTTCAGCAGGGTGTGTCACAGGATCACCTTGCAGAAATAAGTTCCTGAGGCCCTTTGACTGCCCTCCCACTTCCTGGATCTGCACCTTGCTTGCTTGCTTACTTTCTCACCTGTCCCAGTTCTCACCCCCCCAACCCTCCCTTCACACTCTGACATTCTAGAGGAGACGGAGACATGCCAGTGGCGTGCCCGCAGCCGCGGCTCATCCCCATTTGATAAAAACACAGACTGGCACATGCACATGTGAGGCCACGCAACAGGTTGGTTGACTAACTGGTGTTTTTTCTTTGAACCCGCCTCTCACAGAGCCCAAGAAGAGGCAGTGCAAGGTTCTGTTTGACTATCAGCCGCAGAACGAAGACGAGCTGGAGCTGAAAATCGGAGACCTCGTTGAGATCGTTGAAGAGGTACTTATAACGCATGCATCGACTTCATAGATGTCAAATATATCTACCCCCAAGTTGTATTAAGTTCACCATCTGTGATCGGCTTTCTTTTTGGAAAGGTTGAGGAAAGCAGGAAATGGCATTTCCTGTGATATCCGCCTTGGCCCTTTTGAATTGGTGACCTTTTGGGTGTTTAAGATAAACAAGACGGCAGGCTTCAGGTGTAATATTACAATCACGGGATGTATTTAGTGAAGATACACCAACTGTTAACGGAGTTACAGTGCAGGCAAGTCAGAACAAGTAAGACAGGACTGTGAGTTAATCCTGTATGCAGCAAGAAGTGCTAATAATAGGTTAAAGGGAAATGTGTGTGTGAAGGCCTTTGAAAAATAATGTGCGTATTACAATATAAAAATTGTAGGGCTGTCAAAGTTAACACGATAATAATATCTTGTAGCGAAGGAGGTTAAATAATGCTCCAATACTGGCAAACTGGGAAAACTGGCATTACCATTTTCCTTGACCTCTGACCTCCAGATATGTGAATGTAAATGGGTTCTATGGGTACCCACGAGTCTCCCCTTTACAGACATGCCCACTTTATGATAATCACATGCAGTTTGGGGCAAGTCATAGTCAAGTCGGCACACTGACACACTGACAGCTGTTGTTGCCTGTTGGGCTGCAGTTTGCCATGTTATGATTTGAGCATATTGTTTTATGCTAAATGCAGTACCTGTGAGGGTTTCTGGATCAATATCTGTCATTGTTTTGTGTTGTTAATTGATTTCCAATAATAAATATATATACATTTCCATAAAGCAGCATATTTGCCCACTCCCATGTTGATAAGAGCATTAAATACTTGCATATATCCCTTTTAAGGTACATTATGAACAGATAAAAAATGTGCGATTAATCACGCTAAAATATTTTTTATCAACTGACAGCCCTAAAAAACGTAAACATGTTATTTAATAATACTAATTGCAACAAATACACAACATTTCACAGTTTTTATTCTGAATTTTGTGTTTGTGTTTGGCAGGGTTGGTTATTGTTTTTTTTAGTTTTTTTTTTAAAGATGAGCTTTTGTGCTTTTTCTCTTTCCTTTACTGTGTTATATAGTTTTTTGTGCATGTAAAAGGTCTGCAAAGTTACAAAGCCCTAGGCCAAAGGGAGTAACTCTCCCCCACAGAAACACTGCTCCTGAACGGCCTGAAACACCTCGCTCGAAGTCCCGCCTTTTTCTTCCGTAACGTGGCGATGTTACCAAGTATCATATTTGCATAATACCTGCCTAGAGGGCTAGTTTGGCACGCCCTCAAACAAAAAAGCTAGTTGGAGCTGAGCTGGAGCGGAGTCTGAAGAGTTCGGTTCGATTGACCAATCCCAACAGAGTGGGGCCAGCTGACCAATCAGAGACTGGGCTGGTCTGTTTCAGACAGAGGGTGAAAAAGAGGTTCTGCAGCATAGCCCGTATGAGAAAAATAAAGCCTTTTTTGAACATTAAAACATGTCCACTAGGCCTGTCAATCAGTTCAAATATTGAATCGCAACTTAATCGCACATTTTTTACCTGTTCAAAATGTAACTTAAAGGGAGATTTGTCAAGTATTTAATACTCTTATCAACATGGGAGTGGGCAAATATGCTGCTTTATGCAAATGTATGTATATATTTATTATTGGAAATCAATTAACAACACAAAACAATGACAGATATTGTCCAGAAACCCTCACAGGTACTGCATTTAGCATAAAACAATATGCTCAAATCATAACATGACAAACTGCAGCCCAACAGGCAACAAGGGGAGACTCGTGGGTACCCATAGAACCCATTTCCATTCACATATCTTGAGGTCAGAGGTCAAGGGACGCCTTTGAAAATGGTCATGCCAGTTTTTCCTTGCCAAAATATAGCGCAAGTTTGGAGCGTTATTTAACCTATTCTAGTTTCATATGATACCAGTATCTTCACTCTAGCTTTAAGACTGAGTCCGCTACATCCTAAAAGCACCGACAACGTTATTGAACCTGTAGCGTTTATTATAATTATTCAGGTAAATTAATCGCCTCTTTGAAAACTTTGCGGTGAAAAATGTAATATTTTTACGGGTCTCGGGCTTGGGTTTTGCAAAATGTCTCGCTAGCGCCCCCTAGAAAGTTGGAAAAATTGAGCCCCTCGCTACGGTTTCACCTACATGTATGAAATTTGGCAGATAGATGTAACATGTGGAGACGCAAATAAAATGCCTCTTGGAGGTATGCCCAAAACTCAACAGGAAATCGGCCATTTTTAATTTAATGGGCGATTTTCGCCCATTTTTAGCGTTTTATAGGCCGTGCATTTTAACGAATTCCTCCTACAGATTTCATCAGAACAACTTGAAATTTGGTCAGGACCATCTTAAGACCTTAAGGATGAAAACGTATTCAAATGGTGAGTTTTCACTGAACCACCTGACCGTGGCGTGGCGGCCATTTTGAACCATTTGCCATGAAACACGAGGTTGTTGTAACTCAACTGCCCATAGTCCGATCTGCCCCAAATTTCTCAGGCATGATGGGGGTCCAGTCCTGACGACATGTACATGCAAAAATATACTCATAGCCACGCCCCCTTTCATAACTCGTGAACCGTTTGTCGTAGAGTCTTGTGGCAGGCGTCATTGTACTCATCAGAGTTCATTATGCCTGGCCGCGTCGATCGACATCCTGCCAGTACCCCTGACGCGCGGGAAGGTGCGAGGGCCCGTTCATCGCTGCTCGCAGCTTTAATTAATAATTATATCATATATCTATAGCACCTTACTGTATATGTGCAGCATTAGTGGCACTAGTGGATTTTTAGTGGAGCTGTTGAGCTACCTAAGACGTCACTGCCTGAGGACGCTCAGATCCTCCGGATTTCTTTGCATTAGAACTTACTGAAACAAATCCCATTACCTTGCCAGCAGGTTTATATAACGTTACAATGTCTTCTGTGCAGGTCGAAGAGGGCTGGTGGAATGGCGCCATCAACGGCAAGTCGGGACTGTTTCCCTCTAACTTTGTCAAAGAGCTAGACGCCACAGGAGAGGACGGAGAGTCCAACGACACGACGGCAGACGAGGCGGGTAAGACGGACAACGAGCAGGGCTTCATTAATGTGAAGGGGTTGCAACGTAGCAGTTGGGGGGAAAAAAAACATCAGAGAAGGAGTGTAGTGACAGAGCTGTTCAGGTGTTACTGCGGCCCAGCTAAAAACAAGCCTCAACAAGAAGTTTAGCCCGAGAGTTCAGTCTGCAGCTGGCTGTTTCTAAGCCTTTTTGTCTGCTGGTTATGACTTGGAGCTACAGCAGATGAAAGGGGAATAAAATATATTTTTTAGGATACAAGACAAATCATGTATCCTATATAGAATATTGCAGCCGAAAGGCAAAGCAGTAAGATGCGATACTCGTGGGATGAATTCACCCCCGTCGTATCTCCTCCGCAGATGGAATTGGAATGGAAAGCAGCTCCCCCGTACCGGCCTCAGGAAACGGAGTCATCGCTCAGCCCAAGAAGATCCGAGGCGTTGGCTTCGGAGACATTTTCAAAGAGGGGTCGGTCAAACTAAAGGCCCGACTGCCGAGCCCCGAAACGGAGGAAAGGAAGGACAGAGTAAGTGGGAACGCAAGCTCGTAATATATACACTATATGAAATGTTGTTAAAGCTGAATTGTGCATGTATGTAACACTGCAAAATGTTGCGTACTCACTAGGGCCAGGTATCGCTTCTCGATATACCACTCAGGTATCGACCGAAATAAACCCAGCACCGAGTAACATCGAAACTTCTCCAGTCAAACGACGCCTGCAGTTGATTCTTTTTGAACCCAGATACTAGAAAAAAATTATAACATATAAATATAAATATAAATATAAATATAAATATATATATATATATATATATATATATATATATTTATTTGTATGCTTTTGCTCGCAGCCAATCACCGCAAGCGTTCTTTGATTTAATGCGATGTGTGATTGGCCCACTACCACAGCAGGTACAACCAGTACATCCTGGGGGTGGTGAAGTCCAGCGCGGTGTCGAGACGAAGTCGGCAGTTCGAAGTTCCGAGATGCCTCCAAAACGTTCAAAAGTATTGGTTATATTACACACCTGTACGTTCGATAAAAATAAAGCAATTGAATGCTTGGATCTCACATGATGGGTATTGAATGAAGTAGAAAAAAAAGGTATCAAATGAAGTACTATACTCTCTATTGGTATCACTTAAAGGGTACTGGTATTGGTACTGGTATCGTATTTTTTTTTTTAATATTTAATCGCAAAAACATTTTTTTATCTGTTCAAAATGTACCTTAAAGGGAGATTTGTCAAGTATTTAATACTCTTATCAAGATGGGAGTGGACAAATATGCTGCTTTATGCAAATGTATGTATATATTTATTATTGGAAATCAATTAACAACACAAAACAATGACAGATATTGTCCAGAAACCCTCACAGGTACTGCATTTAGCATAAAACAATATGCTCCAATCATAACATGGCAAACTGCAGCCCAACAGACAACAACAGCTGCCAGTGTGTCAGTGTGCTGACTTTACTATGACTTGCCCCCAAACTGCATGGGATTATCATAAAGTGGGCATGTCTGTAAAGGGGAGACTCGTGGGTACCCGTAGAACCCATTTACATTCACATATCTTGAGGTCCGAGGTCAAGGGACCGCTTTTGAAAATGGCCATGACAGTGTTTCCTCGTTAAAATTAGGCCCTCTACAACCTAAAAATTGCAAGTTGCGTTAATGCGTTAAAGAAATTAGTGGCTTTAAAATGAATTTGCGTTCATGCGTTATTTTACGTTAACTTTGACATCCCTATGATTAAGGATGCACCGATACCAGTATCAGGTATCGGGTCCGAAACTGTGCTCATGTACCGGTACTCGCAAAACGGCTCCGATACAACGGCACCGATACCACTTTATGGCAGCGTGACGTTAACCTCTCGTCACCATCTTTTGGGTCCTATCGCACGCGCTCACGCTCCACCTCCCCGACGGTGCGGTGCGGTGCGGGTTGCCTCACTGTCATTGCGCCACGGGGTTTTGCTTGCACCCTCTGACTCGCGCGTGCGTTAGACTCCTTGGTCCGTGTTTCAAGACGGGTCGGGTGGGTTGCCGACATCGCCGCGGACCCCTGGCGCCTTTTACGTGGGCCGAGCCCCGCCCTGGGGGGCACGACGTGGTTGGGGCGCACTAAGGACAGTCCTCCCCGGTCGACAGTCGCACCGGGTGCAGGGGGCCCCTTGGGAGAGAGGGCGCAGCGAGCACTTTGTCCACGGCCCTGGGAAGCACCTTCACCCTGAGCCTTTCCAAGCCGACCTAGAGCCGGTTGCGGGGCACCCCTCATATGCGGGACTCCCCATCCTGCCGTGTGTCGCTCACACCCTCCAGCTGGCTGTTAACGAGGGTCTTTTGGCACAGAGAAGTACTCGTATCGGTACTCGGTATCGGCGAGTAACCAAATGTACTTGTACTCGGTCTGAAAAAAAGTGGTATCAGTGCATCCCTACTTATGATAACCACCTTTACCTTCCAAATTGGTTGGACGTCGTAGGAACAAGGTTTTTTTCCCAGCATAACCCAACACCTACTAGTCCACATAATGAAAAATACTTCGGACCTTTCCCTCTGCGGTCTCCTGCCTGAATGTTTCTTTGAACTGACTTTTGATGACTCACAACAGCTCCAGTCCAGTGTGATATGACGGAGCAGCCAATCAAATGCCTTTTGAGTAGGCCTGTTGTGTTATTATAATTTTTTTTTAATACCTGTTTACTACAGAAATAATGTAGTCAAAGGCCTTTATAACCTTGATTTATCATTCTCACTTCATCAGTGATCTTTTTGTTGAGCTGACATCAGGCTATTTCATATTTCCTCATTTTGTAGCCTTTCTCTTGCAGAATAAATAGATTCATATTTAGCAAGCAACTTATGCAAATCGACTGGGCTCATTTACATCTGTAGTCTCGGTGAAGTGAAATACATGCAAAATGCTGCACTTCCAGCGACAGTAATTTTGCGGCAGGCTACGTAAACATCTTCCGTAGTGTCAGTGACATCTCTTAACTACATCTACGTGATGTGTGATGTCTCTATGCTTAATGTCTGTGTTGTTTTAGAGGAAGTGTCCCGGGTCGGCCTTTTTTTGTTTTGAGAGGTCCGTTGTTTACTGCCTACACTGAAGGAACGAACCCAGTTCATGTGAAGTTTCTGTTTGATGTGAACACACTTGTTTTGCTGTCATCAGCACACGTACAGTACATGATGTCAAATACAAGCAGGAAACACCATTTAAAACTGACGCAAAGTTTGGGATTGATGGCCGGTAACTTCCTTCTACCTCTGCACAGACTTGATTGAAACAAATATATCGATTCTGGCATTAAAAAATCAATTTAAAAAAAAAAAAAAGTTTTCCCCCACCCCTACTGACTATGGATAAGTACCTTATTCAGCCCCACCCACAAAACATCCAAACTTTAACGTGCTATAGCGATTAATAACACCCGGTAGGCTCACTGCTTCGTTTAAGCATGTAACCCCCGTTCTGAAACTCTCCCGTTTTCCTTCTCTCTTCCTCTTCACAACAGCCCTCGCACTCTCTTTCACCACTAACACGGCTTCCTTCACTCTCCTCCACTCCTCACATATACCGCCACATGTCGCATGCTCTCGCACTCTCCTCTTCACAGCCAACGATCTCTCCATTTGGCCTTCACTTACTGCTCCGTCCTCTGCCTGCAGTAGCAGCAAGGACATGCCTGCTTGTGACAATTTTTGACTTTTTTTTGGTACTTTTAGCAGGTTAATGCATTAATTTCTGTTAGTACCACAGCATAGTAGTACTCCCTTTTTATTTGTATCTTCTTTATTTCCATGTAGTCTTTTTTTTACTCACTAATCATCACTTCCAAGCAGAAAAAAGGCACAAGCCTTCTGTGTTTCACTGTTTTACTTTCTCTCTTTCTTTCCATGTCTTCTACAATCCTTAACTGCAAACCCCCCCCAACCCCAAATTAACAGCATCATTCATAAACATTTCTACTCAATAGCACGGAGTCGTGATCAGACTGCTCCGCCTCATTTGGTTCAGGCACAAACCGTACTTCGGACTCCTCCACATATCCACTCATGTGCGATAAATCATTTCCATCTGTATGGTTTTGCTTCATTTTAGCCAATCCCATCATTACCATCTGCCGCAAAGCCTGCCCATCCCAACATGACAGACTCGCAGAGAGCGGACGCGGACGGCAAATCCAAAGGTAAAAAAAACACTGTAAACGTACTGAAAAATGATGCTTTGACGTGTGGAAAAGTGTGTTTTTTTACTGTCACAGTTCCTCATCAGTGTGAGGAGGGGGCGGGGGGTGGAAAAACGGCTTGTCCTGTTTACTTCTAAAGTTGGCGTGCATCTGTGATTAGTTACAGCTCCACTGTGTAGTTTCGATATCCCGAAACATCATTGTAAATACTGGAGAAAGAAAGAAAAGAATTACCCTCAAGGAAGTGAATTGTTTGTGTTTGGTGCCGTTTTACGTACCATTTTTAAGGCATTTCGTGCTCGTCTGTGTGCTCACACGAATAATAAATGGCTGCATACGTACACGTCTAGTATGCTCCCTTTGGTTTCCTGAATCCTTGACAAGACCCCATTGTTTCTGTTTCCTCAGCGAAAGAGTACTGTAAGGTCACGTTTGCTTTCGAGGCTACGAACGAGGACGAGCTGACCATCAAGGAGGGCGAAATCATCCACATCCTGAGCAAGGTGAGTTTTTTTAACTGCTTCGCTCGTTCAGGTCAACCATCCGTCGTGAATTTTCAGTCCAAAAAAAACAAGACTGCTTTCTTTTGGCAAGCTTGACTTGTAGACCTCCTCCAGAGCTGGGAGCTGTGTCCTGATGATCTCTCGCTCTCTCTCTGCTCTGGAGATGACACGCCGGAGTGCTTTCCAGCTGATGTACCACACAGAGATACAGTTTGCGAGGATGCTCTCCATGGTGCAACGATAGAAAGTCACCAGCAGTTGTTGGGACAGACCAACTTTCCTCAGTGTCCTCAAGAAAAACAGCCTTTGTTGTGCTTTCTTAACAAGTGCAGCCGTGTTAATGGACCAAGTGAGGTCTTTCTGAGATGTGAATACGAGATATCAGCTCTGTAAATGGATAGATGTTGTTAAGTTCTGGCTATTCCTGATGGGACGTCAGTGTTCCCAGCATGCCTAGTGGTTTTAGAATCTCTTCTGTACTGAAGGTCAGATGTTAGATGGATCATCTGATTTACAGATTTACAGCGCCCCCGTAAGAGAATTTAACAGAAGATACACACACTGATCATAAGGAGGATTATTCTAAAACAAAAACACATTTTGGAGTAGTAAATGCACAGTTAAAACCAGTGTTGCAACCATAGAAATAGAATTATGAGTAGAATGAACATTCTCATTCAAATCAACAAAACAGGATGGTCAGGGGCAGCGGCCATTTTTATGTGTACCGTTGCCACAGCGGCCGTCATAGCGGACCGACTTCCGTATAAACTAAACTGACTTGCGGCAAGTCTGGGACTCACCGAGGTGAGGTTTTGCAGTAACAACGACTAAATCGAGCATAGGAGTAGTGACATTACGAGTAGGGATGCACTGATACCACATTTATTCAGACCGAGTACAAGCACTTACATTTGGGTACTCGCCGATACAAGTACCGATATGAGTACCGATACGAGTACCGATACGAGTACTTCTCTGTGCCAAAAGACCCTCGTTAACAGCCAGCTGGAGGGTGTGAGCGACACACGGCAGGCTTGGAGTCCCGCATACGAGGAGGTACCGGACCCGATACTGGTATCGGTATCGGTGCGTCCCTAGTTACGAGGCAAATAGAAAATGTAAATGAGTCAAATTGAACAACTTAATGCTTCATTAACACACTCTGGTCACAGCAGAGGAAAGCACACTGCTATCACCAGATGAGTGACAGCTTTGTTCGGCTCGTTTTCTGTAAGCAGCGTGGCATTGGAAGCATGGCGGAATTAGAAAGCGAGCTAGCTAGCGGACACTTGACTGGTTAGCTCTTGGACTGGTTTCACCAGGCTTTAGCGTCGATTGTGGAAAATGAGCTGGTGGCCGGGCGCCGGGCCTAAACTGTCCCTCTGCCTGGGGACAAGCTACCTAACTACATAGCTAACTAGCCAGCCAGCTGTCTCTGGGAGCTGCATCCGTTCTCTTCTCGGCGAGCTGCGAACCACGGATGTATAAAGAGAGCTGGATACAGCGTTGGAGGCTCCCTGTCATTCCTGTGAGAGTTGCTCAGTGGCGCGTGAAGCCAAAATGACTCGACTGCCGAGAGCTAAAATACCCGGATCATCCGGCGATCTTCCTTTAACTCCGCCTCCCAGCCCTCGGTCTGGGTCTCATACACATGAACGGAGGAAGGGAAATAACTCTGGATTCAGCTATTAGTGCATTTTACAACTTTTAGGACCTGATGATTTAAATAAAGTCTTTTCAAGTGTTCATACCGGGAAGTTGGTTTACCTAAAAAAAAATGATCCTCTGAGTTACAGACGTCTCTTTCCCAATGTACGTCTATGGGAAAAAGCTCTTTTTGGCATCGCATGACTGACACGGAAGTTGTATTTCAACCGTTCGGCCACTACGGAAATTGGCTTCAAAGCTTGGCGCTCTTCCTCGAGGGCTCGGCTGCAACCACACACTTTATGGCTCCCCCTTTGGGTTCTGTTGTCACCATAACAACTAACAACAATTTATTTTGTAATGGTCAAATCACCACCGCAAACAGTCCAATGACCCCTTCTACTCCTATTTTATTTCTATGGTTGCATATTTGTCGAGGCGTTTACAAACGATTGTCATCTTTTAATTAATTAATTTCTTATTTGAGTGTCCTCTAAAATTGACTCATGGTCAGTAGCATCTCTCTGTCAAGCCTGTGTATTTTTGTAAAGGCCCATTTAGTCGTCTGATTTAACCCAGAGAATAGGCACCGGGTCCCCTCCTAATGGGTCATTCAGGAGTAAAGGATTACATGGCAACCGGCCCGCACATAGAGATACACAGACTGTGTTTGGCTCGGCTCAGCTGCCTCTGGCATGCTGTCGAGGTATGACGACTCTGACTCAGAGAGGCTGTTAGTTCATAGCATAGAGAATGATGATGACACATAACCGTGACTCCTTCAGCTCCCCTACTTAGACTTTATTAGACCACCATCTAGTGGACACCGTTGGGAAGTGCTCGATAAATGATTGCTTCTTTTCTTTTACTAGTGACTTTCACTTTGGAACAGTGTTCGGTTAAGGGTCATTTATTTTCTTCTGAATCTGCTTCTTGCTGCAAAAATAAAGAAATGACATGCGTATAAGAGAGAAAGTGACGAAGTATATTACTAACGTTTTTTCCCTTGGATCTCTACCAGGACACAGGAGAGCCCGGCTGGTGGCGAGGGGAGATCGGGGGCAGAGACGGCGTCTTCCCCGACAACTTCGTAGTCCTGGTGTCTGAAGCAGAGAAAGAGGTAACATCAGAGAAATTAATTAAATGAAACTATTTTCATAACTGATTAATCATTTAGGTCAGTGGTTCTGAAACTCTTTACACCAAGTACCACCTCGGAGAATATTTGACTCTCCACGTACCACCATTATGACCAGGGGTAGGCATTTATTTTTCATAGTGGGGGGGGTGGGATCACATGAGAAACCCAGATTGTTGCCGGGGGCCAAACGAATTCTGTCAGACGTAACCTCTATTTTATCACTACATTAATTTATAGAAAACATACTGCGCACTTATTTTTTCAGCATTTATTATACTGAAAATCACTCCAAACAGCATGTTATTAAGAAAATGACATCATAGCCAGGAGTTTTTTAACCGTACAGGACAAACTGTTTTGGGTAGTAATATTTCCATTAACAAAACTTCACAAACCAGAGAATCCCCCAGCATGCCAACATATAAAAACATGCATTGCAGGTCCAAAAAGCCCTATTTTTCAGGGCAGGGAGGGTAATGTACACAGTACTGTACTGTACTTTGTTATTGTCATCTATAGTGGTTGTTTGCATAAAAACACACACTTCAAATGATTATGATTATTTAAATATTTGCTTTGATTAAAAAAAATCTTATAATCTAATATCTATTTTATATTGATGTGAAAACATCTCCTAACAACTGGATTTATTCAAGTTTCTCACCAAAAACTACATTTTACGAGATTACATTTGAACACATCATGATAACGTTGTAATTTACCTTCGCCAAATAGTCATTTTTCCTGAGTCAACTTTGAACGCCTCGTAACAATAACTCAATGGCACCTCCGTTAACATGCGTATCTCCGCTATTTATCCAGTCAGGACTGTGCTGCCCACCTGCTGCTAACAGCTAACGTTACTAACTCTCCTCCTGCTGATTTCAACACAGGTTTGTTCACAGTGTCGCATTATCAGGGAAAAAATAGGGTGCGTCCCCTCAGGTTTAGTAGCGCCATGCTTTTGAGCGTTTTTTTTTTTCTCTCCGCCGTATCTCCAGTGATTGAAGAATTAGAAATTAAACAGCCCAAATTATCCCTAGGCACAGGGGGTTAAACAATTGTTCTGACATTTTACAGATCAAATGATCAAATGATAATGACACTAATCGTTCGTTGCAGCCCTTAAATGGACATTAATCATCTTATTTGCACAAAAATGGGTGAAATTTGTCTTTAAAGTCGCCCTCCACTAAAAAAAAAAAAATGTGTTTTGCTTATTGTCACTTCACTAAAACCTCGTCCACACCGGGAACGTCAGGAGCGCGTGGCGGCTGCGTTACCTGTTGTTTTTTGTTCGGGGTCTGTGTTAACAGGTTGGAGCAGCCACACTCGGCTGCGTGTCAGCTGCGTCTCTTCTAGAGATTCGTTACACTGACACCATAATTAATCCATTCCTAACACTGCTCATTTTATCACAAGTCTTACATATGGCATGCTATACCTTACATCATCTAATTAATACAAGGGAGCGGTAAAGCACAGCTTATGTTTTACCACATCACAAATGCAGAAATCCTGTTTCTTATAAAGGCTTTTCCACATCGGGTAATAAGGCCTCTTGATAATCAGCCAGATGCCTTTTAGCTTATTGCTAACAAGTCTCCTCCAGGCATCTTTAATGATCAGTGAACCAGATTTTGAAAAGCATCTTCATGTCATGTTAATGTGTGTTGAGCAGACTGTGTGTGTGGGTCTCTGGGAGTGTGTCTGTTCTCTATGAAGTCTAACTGAAATCATTACTCTAATACATTGCGTGTCCTTATCTTCATATTTCAGACTCCCACGTCGAGAGGGTCGTTGAGATCATCTCCTAAGCAGGAGTCAGAAGAGGTAAGCTGGCAGTGCCTCTGATAGGATGATCCCATTCTGCTCTGGATGTTGCATGTTTTTGATCACACACTTTGGCGGTGCATCATCACTGAAGTTCCCCCTCATGCCAGCATCAGACTGCACCATATTTTTGACTGTTACGATGGTTACTGTGTTAGATTAGACGATTGAGAGCCATAAATTCTTGTCGTGACTTGGCTGTGACACATGACAGACTACACGACGGTTCCCTGTTGTTCCGACAATACACACTCTCCCGGCACCACCGTGTTGATATACAGGCTTACTGGGGCTCAAGCCCTCAGGCCGACCACGTGAAGGGGCCCAAGAGGCAGGAATATAATTCACAGGGAGAAGCGAAAGCCGGCGCGCAACGGGATGCTCCATGCGCAAAGATGCAACGGTGGTGGTGTTTTTTACTCCGACACTACCTTGATTGAATATCCTATCGCAACGTCCGGCAGCAGTTCAGCCGGGAAGGTCCGATGACATCATTCTGCATAATAAGCAGCCATGTGCTTCTGTTTACAGCTGTGTGCGTCTGTGCTCTGCCGGTCAAATTCACGGAGCACGTCGTGGAAAGCGAAAAAAAAAATCAAACATGCTAGACTTTCTGTCGGGACGTCGGGATGTTGTGAGGCGTCCCAGACGCGGTGTCGGTCACCATGTGCTATGACACACTACACGAGGTAAAACAATCGATTGTCACACACAACACTCATTTATCGTCCCTGATCCGAGTCGACACCCTACGATGGCCACGTCGGGCTGTAATCGGGCTGATATTGTGTAGTCTGAACCGGACATTAAAGAGATAGTTTTTTTGTAAGTGGTGTTGTGGGAGGTACTTAAAGGTTTGGGCCGGTGTAAAAATTAGCAAACCAGTTACATATTAAGTAATGCTGTCAAAGTTAATGCGATAATAACACGTTAACGCAAATTTGTTTTAATGCCACTAATTTTTTTTAACGCATTAACGCAACTTGCGATTTTTAGGTTGCAGCGGGCTTAAAGGTCCCATATTGTAAAAAGTGAGATTTTCATGTATTTTATATTATAAAGCAGGTTTAAGAGCCATATAAATACTGGTAAACTATCAAAACGCTCAGTATACGGAGAAATACACACAGCCCATATTCAGAAATTGTGCATTTGAAACAAGCCGTTAGGATTTCTGTCCATTTGTGATGTCACAAATCTACAATATTTAGACTATTACATGGTTTTAAACGTAAACATTCTAAATGTGTCCCAGTTTATTTTCTGTTGCAGTGTATGGGAATAACATCATCTGACAGGAAGTAAACATGGACCCAAGCTGTTGCCTAGAAATGCAATTCCGTTGCAATTCCGTTGAAATGCACTAAAACGGAGCGTTTCAGACAGAGGGTAAATAAGGGTATATTCAGACAGACAGTATGAGGAAAATAAAGTGTTTTTTGAACATTACATGCGTGTGTACATGTTCTAATAGAAACACAAAATACTAGTATGAACCTAAAAATGAGCATGATATGGGACCTTTAAAGCTAGAGTGGTATCATATGAAACTAGAACACCGAAGGAACCCATCAAGCCCGCTACAACCTCCGAAAGATCCAAATAGGTTGCTATAATACGCTAAAGAAATTAGTGGCGTTAAAACAAATTTGCGTTATTATCTTGTTAGCTTTGACAACTAGTGTATATTGATTGCGAGAATACGCACTGAAGAAGGGCGTCTTGCCCCGAAGGTACGTGTGGTAATATTGAAAAATTCAAATTGGAACGTTATCCTCGTCTCTCCTTTTCTACTGCTGATAAGAAGTAATTGAAAATGTTTTTTTCTATAGGTATAAAAAAATAAATTTACCTCTTTGGCAGGATGATCATTTAATTGTGCATATTCCTGTGAATGTGAGTGGGTGTCAGGCCAGACCCACTGGGGTTATAGAATGTGATTGGAATGTAAATGGCTTGCTAATTTAATAGATGTCAGCAATCAGTCCGTCATAGCTGATTATTCAGCCCACGGGCTCTTTGACTCTTATTTGACGACGTCCAATTCATTAAATGTCAAAAACAGCAGCAGTCTCTGAACTTTCTTCAAGTGACAGTCTGTTGTTTAAAGTCCAGACTTTCTATTGCCATGTTTGTCTGACTGATGAAATCTCTCTCTATAAATCAATCTAAATGACACAAACAGCTTAATAATGATATACTACTTAATAATACACTTAAGGATGCGCCGATGCCACTTTTTTTTCAGACCGAGTACAAGTACTTACATTTGGGAACTCGCCGATACCGAGTACGGATACGAGTACTTCACTGTGCCAAAAGACCCTCGTTAACAGCCATCTGGAGGGTGTGAGCGACACATGGCAGGACGGGGAGTCCCGCATACGAGGCGGTGCGCTGCGACCGGCTATAGGTCGGTTTGGAAAGGCTCGGGGCGAAGGTGCTTCCCGGGGGCCGTGGCCAAAGTGCTCGCTGTGCCCTCTCTCCCCGCCGGGGAGGGACGGGGCTCCCTGCTTCCGGTGTGACTGTCGATTGGGGCAGACTGTCCTCATTGCACGTCGTGCCCCCCAAGGGCGGGGCTCAACCACCAACCCGTCTCGCCCGCACCGTCGGGGAGGTGGAGCGTGAGCATGTGCGATAGAACCCGAAAGATGATGACGAGAGGTTAACATCACGCTGCCGTAAAGTGGTATCGGTGCCGTTGTATCGGAGCCGTTTTGCGAGTACATGAGCACAGAATCGGACCCGATACCTGATACCCGATACTGGTATCAGGTATTGGTGCGTCCCTAAATACACCACAGTTTATTAGTTGAATTTTATTTAATCTTAAGTATCTGAATCTGCACATAGCTAGTATCTAATATTGTCAAATAAATAAATAATTGAAGTAAAAAGTACAACATTTCCCACTGAGATGCAGTGGAGTAGAAGCAGGCTATAAAGATACGTAAAATAGAAATACTCGAGTAAAGTACAAGTACCTCAAAAAATTGTACTTAAGTACAGTACCTGAGTAGTCTATAGTCCACCACTGCTAGAGCACAACATTGTTTACAAGAGCACAAGATCTAGTCTCTGAATTTTGCATTCAAAGTGCACCAGATTGATGCATTTAACGCTAAAATGTACAAAATGTTCTGGTTACTGTGAAAACCTGGAACAAAGACTGGGGAAAACTGCTGGAAGGAATGTGTTTCAGCGAATAAATTAATTTACTTTGCAAGCAGTTCCGGGGTTCCAATTTTCTTTCATATCCTTAGTACTTTCTTGCCAGTACGGACGTTGAAGTAGGTCTTAAATAGCATTCATAGTGGTCTTAAAAAGGTCTTTAAAAAGTCAAAAAAGTCTTAAATTTGACTTGTTGAAACCTGCAGATACCCTGTGATAATGAATATTGTTTACTAATTATTAGTAATGCTGTAATTTCTGTTGTTTTATCATTAGTTTGTGTAACGTGAAATAATTAGTTTATAAATTCTATAATGTTTCATAGCTGATATGAGACGATAACAATTACATTCTGATTACATTAGTTAAGTATTTATTAACAGATTATTGTTGTACACACTATAACATTTTATATATAATATGTGAAGTATTTGTTAGTGATTACCAAACGATTTGTAAACCTTTAAATGGTTTGTAAAACATCTATAAACATTCCATAGATAGATGTACCAGGAACCGATTATTAACCACTGACAAAGTATTAACTATCTATCTAAATAATGTTTAAAGATGGTTTACAAACCAGTTATTAATCATTAACAAAGAGATAATAGATGTAACTCACACGGACCTATTTTTCCTCTCTCTCCCTCTCTTCCTGTCAGAAGCCGAAGAAGCCGCCTCCGCCATCGAAAAGCATAGGTAAGTAACACTTCACACCCTCCACCTCATTAAGTGCAATCAGCTCAGTGGTTAAGTGTGATGAAATGCTGCTACTTGATGTGTCTTGCAGTGGAACACTCCAACAAAAGCTCACTTAGCCCCCTAAGACCCGCGATCCCGACCGCCTTTACTGTTTTTCACTGGCTGTAGCAGGATCGGTTTTAGAGCTGGAGTGAAGGTATCACATGAAACTAGATAACGTCAGGAATCCTTCGGTACTGGTGCCAAATAGCTTGTCGGGGAGGAGGCTAAATAACGCTCCACATTTAGGCTAAATTTTGGGGGGTCCCTTAACCTATGACCTCAAGAGATGTGGATGAAAATGGGTTCTATGGGTACCCACGAGTCTCCCCTTTACAGACATGCCCACTTTATGATAATCACATGCAGTATAAATGTGTTATTGTCTGCTATTCTAAAATGGTGTTTTTGAGTATTTCTGCATACTGGGGTCCCTAAACAGTCTTAGAATTATATAAATTGGGTCTCACTGTAAAGCTGAGACTCTTCTGGATCCAATGAGCCCAACTGTATTCATGTGTGATGATGTTAGTCCCCATAGGAGACATTTCATCGTAGTTAGACCATTTTTTTTTAAACTTGACCTCACTGTATAAAAACGACCTGTGGTGACCTCTAGGATAATCACAGCCTCATGAAATTTTACAGTCTCAAACTAGAGACCTAGAGCATTCAGAAGATGGATGGCTTTCCTAACTTAGATTGATAATAAGGGGGTTTCTGAGCAGTTTACACAACAGAAGTGCTCGCCAAAAAATGCAATCATGCAGAAATCTCCAAAATGTCAAAAGTTTTTGATACCAAATAGCAGCATGGCTTTTTTCTATGGTGTTCCCTCAAGATCTTGGTGTCTTAATGTAATGTGGTATTTTGGAGAGATTATTGATCATTTCTATGAATTCTCGAGTGTTATAAAATGCTTAAATTTAGCAACAACTTGTGAGACATAATAGAGCATGGAGATGGACATCATACACTTCTATCATAATATTCTAAGCCCTTATACACATTGACAATTTATTCTAATTAATAAGTTAATGTTTATTTCTCATTTATGACTAGAACAACTTGACACACAGCGCTGAGCTGCATCTCACATTAATCTCCAGGTTCTCAGCTTTCAGATGATGTACACCACTTCTATGTGACATCTACTGTTGACCTGCTATCTCCCCCTAAAGATCCCCTCTGTACCCCCCTAAAAAATAAGACAAGAACAGGTCTATTGTGGCTCTCAGAGGGTTAAAGCAGCATGCGCTTCCTTCGTATCGGCACCGAGATCTACAGCTTGCAAAAATGCACGCTTTGCATCATTGTGTTTCCTGTCTGCACAGGAAGTAACAATCATAACTTTCTACCGCTGCGTCGTGTTGCTGTTTGGTGCATCTGTTTTCACGACTTCCTGTCTGTCGAGATTCTTTTCAATGAATGTGTATGTCTCACGCAAGCAAAAGCTCAAATGAGCGCATGTTGAGCTGTACGTGCACGGTACAATCTGTGCCACATAAGAGATAAACATTGAGTCTGTGTGTGTGGAACTGTGTCTCAGTGCGTGTGTGCTTCAGAGAGCAGTGGTTTTCTTTGTGGGATTGCACTTGTGAAAGTGTGTGTGTGTGTGTGTGTGTGTGTGTGTGTGTGTGTGTGTGTGTGTGTGTGTGTGTGTGTGTGTGTGTGTGTGTGTGTGTGTGTGTGTGTGTGTGTGTGTGTGTGTGTGTGTGTGTGTGTGTGTGTGTGTGTGTGTGTGTGTGTGTGTGTGTGCGTGCGTGCGTGCACCTTGTCATTGTCTGGTGACTCTTGAATCAGTCGGGTCAGGCAGACGAGGTGACGTTCTTTTGGACCATGTTTCGTTTTTCAGCCCTCAAGCCGGAGGTTCCCAGCGCCGACAGGAAGCCTCATCCCACCAGGCCGGAGGACAGAGGTAGGACACTCTTCATCTTTCATCTTCATCTCATTTTATCCCTCTCGTTGTTCACGACTTGGCACCACGCATCAAAAGCTTTACCTTTTCATCTTCTTTCTTTTCAAATTTGGAACACTAATTTCCTGGGTGCACTGTCCTCCGTGTCACCACTAACTCTACTGCTGACAGCAGTGGATGAAGCACCTGAACGCCACACTTGAGTAAAAGTACAGATATCTAACCGTAAAATGACTTAAGTCGAAGTTAAAGTATCGCTTGAGTAAAAGTATTAAATTCAATTTAATTTATTTTTATATAGCTTCAAATCATAAAAGAAGTTATCTCAAGATGCTTTTCATATAGAGCAGGTCTAGACCGTACTCTATAATAATAATGTAGAGACCCTACAAGAGATTCCCCTCCCCCCGAGCATGCACCAGGTACGACAGTGGCAAGGTAAATACAGGCTACATTACGCTTGAAGAAAAACGAGGTTTTCACAACTTTAAGGATTTAAAGAACAAAATCCAGTTTTTCCTTCCCTCGTAGTCGCAAGTAGCATGATCTGACATGCAGCCTGCCTGGACTTGAGCGGAAATAGAAACTTAAATAGGGCTTTGAGAGCACTTTGTTTGCACTAGCCCATCACGTAAATGATGTAACTTGCGAGCTAGGACCACTGATTCACCAAACCTGCTTGCTTACAATATTAACAAGTAATGAAGATGCTTAGGAGAAATGTACCGGAGTAAAATATACATATTATTTAGGAAATGTTTAGAAGTAAAAGTATACATATTATTTAGGAAATGTTTAGAAGTAAAAGTATACATATTATTTAGGAAATGTGTAGGAGTAAAAGTATATATTATATTTAAGAAATGTACCGGAGTAAAAGTATATATTTTATTTAGGAAATTTAGTGGATTAAAAGTGAAAGTTGACAGAAATATAAAAAAACTCAAGTCAAGTACAGTTAGTCCCAAAAACTACTTAAGTACTGTAACAAAGTATTATTACTTTGAGTGAATGTCCTTTGTCTTTCAAACGCCCATGTGTATGACGCATTAGAAACATACTTGTGTGTAATAATCTGCTTATAGCACTATATAATCATCAATGCTTTATAACAATAATCATAACACATTGAGAAGCACTTTATAATGACTTATAACGTCAAGTTTCATAATACTTAATAATTACTGGACTTTTTTTTTTGCAAGGATCATAGCATATTATAATTCCTATAGTTGTAACACATTATAGTCTTTTTTATAATGCATTATAATCACTGTAATAATGCATTATAATCACTGTTATAATGCATTGTAATGTGATTTCTAAGAATAGTCACTGTTTGCTTTAAGTAAAGTAAAAATTTATTTGAGAACGTTCTGTGTGTTGTTCTTGCATAGATTCAATGATAAACAACATAAATATTAATAAACTTATAAACGGTGATTATAATGTATTACAACTATGGGAATTCTAATACACTATGAAGTAATTTAGTGACCAGCAGTTATGAAGTGTAATGACCTGATAAGTCTTTATAAAATGCTTATTGTTATAATATGTTATGGATCTTTATCAGTGCTTATAACTATAATTTTACAGTGTTAAAAGCCGATTATAACGCGGTAGAAGTGTGTTTATAATGCATTGTAGACACGGGCGTCATAGAAAGTGTTGTTTCCCTCGGTGGCCTCTTTCTGCACTCTTTCTTTCAGTGTATTCATCCGTCGTACTTTTGCTCTCCGAGCTTCAGCCTTCATCCTCTGTAGCTCACGCTGCTCTCCCTCCAGGTATACTCCGTGTGAGAATAGTCTCTTACGCAAGACACTGTTGCATTTGCACTCTTCCCCTTTGCGTTGTGTGTGTGACTTAAGTAATGCTTCCTTTGAGAGTTGAATTAGAGTGCATTCAGGGCTGTTGTATCATTGCAGCAATGCGAGTTTAAAATGCAGAAAGCACAAAAAAACATTTTGCAATTTAAAGAAGGCTCACAAATAGCATAAAAGCTGATCTTTTATGCTTATTTTCAGTTGCATAATTGTATTTAGGGTTTCTACTAGAACATGTTTACATGCTTTAAAGGTCCCGTATAATGCTCATTTTCAGGGTCATGCTTGTATTTTGGGTTTCTAATAGAACATGTTTACATGCTTTAATGTATAAAGAAACACATTACTTTTCCTCAAACTGTCTGTCTGAATATACCTGTATTCACCCTCCGTCTGAAACGCTCCGTTTTAGCGCATTTCAACGGAATGACAAGGGAGTTGCGTTGCTAGGCAACGGCTTGGGTCCACGTTTATGTCCCGTCAGCTGATGTCATTCACATACACTGCAGCAGGAAATAAACTGGGACACATTTAGTATGTTTACGTTTAAAAAACGTGAAATGGTCTAAATATTGTAGATTTGTGACATCACTGTGAATTTTTAAATGGTAAATTGATAGTTAAGTAAACTTAGTTAATAGTTATTTTACTGTTAACAAACAATTAAATTATAATGAATAATGTTTACTAATTATTACTAAAGCTATGATTTATGCTATTGTAACAGTTTATTGTTGCACACATTATAACATTTTATATATATTTACAAATATTTATAAATAATTGAGATATTATTTGTAAACCATAAAGAAATTGTTTGTGAAACATCTAGAAACATTATTTGGATGGCTATAATAAAGTTGCAACTGGTGATTATAATACCTTGTTAAAGGGTTAATAAATACATTGTAAAGCGTCTATAAACATTAAGATGGATAGTTAATACTTTGTCAATGGTTAATAATCGGTTTCTGGTCCATCTATCTCTGTAATGTTTATAGATGTTTTACAAATTATTTCTTAAAAGTTTACATATTAATTTGGTAATCACTAACAGCTACTTGATATATAAAATGTCATAATGTGTATAAACTGTCAATAAATAGTTTACTAATGAAATCAGAATGTAATTGTTAGTGTCTTATCAGCTCTGATAAAATTTATAAACTAATTATTTCATGTCACTCAAACAAATGATAAACAAACAGAAGTCATAGCATTACTAACGATTAACATTATTAATTATCATGTCATTGTTTACAGTAAAATAACTATTAACTAAGCTTAATTAACTATCCATTAACAATTTGTAAATGATGGTTATTATAAAGTGTTCATTAATATATAGTTATGAAATGATGGGTAAAAAAAAAATGTCAGTAAAGGCACAACATATACAAAAACATTTAAAACAAATATATTCCTGGAGAAACAATAATTCTATGAACATTATGAAATTATAACACATAATTTAATAAGCCAATACAAAGATGAGTGAATTAAAACAAAGGCAAATACTGTGAGGTTGTTTTCTCTGATCTCACGCGTTAGCATGACTCCAACAGTTTGGTTATTCTGTCTTGTTACGGACTAAATCTATATGTCATTATAGAATTCCTTCTTTTTTAGTTTTCATTTTCAGAAGAGGTTTTCAGAACATTCAGCGACCTTGAGTTTCCTGGTTGCATCTGTCATAACAGCAGAGAAAAAAATCAATCTTCTCTTCCTCAGCCACCTCCTGACATACGGTTTAGCCCTGTAGCTATGAATCCTCAGTGCCATGCGAAGCTTATTACTCGTGGTTTTTAGGTTATGTCACTTTTCAACGTGATGTCAGTTGGCATAACTCAGTTTATCCCCACATATTATACAAGTACATGCTAAGCCTCCCTTCCAGACTCAAATTAGATCATGGAGCATTTAGAGCATGAAAACTCACATACAGATGTGATGTGACAGATGTGACTAACATCAAGATCAGCCAACTTCCTTCTTTTCTTGAATATACAGGTTGAACTGATGTGTTCTGGACTAGGGATGCTAATTTTGAAAAATGTTCTTAACCGATAACCGACCCTCGTTAACCCATTATTAACCGCTAGCTGCAGTGTACGAACACGACAGACAACTGAGTCTCCAGTTCACCGTCCGGAAGCGTTAACTTAGCAGCTACGATGCTGCGTGTAGTGTCGCGGACATGCAGCCACTTTCCCACTAAAAGTCTCCACCGCACATTTAGTTTAGTTTAGCAGGTTGTCAGCTGTGTGTCTGCCCGGCATAACGATAGCGATTGTCCGACAAACAGTGTGTGTGTTTGTGTTACGTTAGCAGCTGTAGCTCTGCTGGTAGCTTCGTGCACACACACATAAGGTCTGTCAGCGCGGCGTAACTTCAGCGAGTTTTCCGACAGACCGTGTGTGTGTTGTCGGTGGCGTTCTAGCTGTGAACGTACAGTAGGTGTAGCAGACAGTATGTGTACAGTTTATTTGTCGGTGAATAAATGCTACGAGGCTACAACTCCTCCGCTCAAGCGAGCCGTAGACGGGAGCCAACTTCCTGTATCTGGAGCTCCTGGTGTGACTCTCTTAAGGTGGGCCAGCTTTTCTCCTTAAAGTGATGAGTTTTTCTCAGCTTTTTAATGAATTATTAACATGTATTTTAATCATTTAAACCTATAGCGTTAAAATGCTTAATGTCGGTTAACAGTTAATTATTAACATCCCTAGTTCTGGACTAAAACGATTACATTTGCTAGGGCTGTCAATCAATTAAATTATTGAATCGCGATTAAACGCATAATTGAGATGATGATGATGATTAATTGCAATTTAATAAAGTTTGTTTTTTTATCTGTTCAAAATGTACCTCAAATGGAGATTTGTCACATGGGAGTGGACAAATTTGCTGCTTTAAGCAAATGTATGTATATATTTATTATTGTAAATCAATAAACAACACAAAACAATGACAGATATTGTCCAGAAACCCTCACAGGTGCTGCATTTAGCATAAAACAATATGCTCAGATCATAACATGGCAAACTGCAGCCCAACAGGCAACAACAGCTGTCAGTGTGTCAGTGTGCTGACTTGACTATGACTTGCCCCAAACTACATGTGATTATCCTAAAGTGGGCATGTCTGTAAAGGGGAGACTCGTGGGTACCCATAGAACCCATTTACATTCACATATCTGGAGGTCAGAGGTCAAAGGACCCCTTTGAAAATGTTCATGCCAGTTTTTCCTCGCCAAAATGTAGCGTAAGTTTGGAGGGTTATTTAGCCTCCTTTACAACAAGCTAGTACGACATGGTTAGTACCGATGGATTCATTAGGTTTTCATCGAATTTGCGTTAACGCGTCATTAACTTTAACAGCCCTATTCTAAAAATGTTTGTATGTCTACTGATGTCATGTCAGAAATCTGAAAACACTGTGTGGTTTTTCAGTGAAGCAGACCTCAAAATAGAAAAGTAATTTGCTGTGATTCCCATCTTGATTTCCTCCACTGAGTCACGGACAACAATTTGATTTGATTTAGTGGAGGCACCATGGCAATTGCTCTCAGTGAGCCAATCACACGCTCAAGTGATAAAATATTATTATTATTATTATTATTACAGTGATAGAAAAGCAGTCAAATTGATTTCTCAATTGCTGTTTTTCTTTCTTTTTCCTTCTACGCCACACTAAACTGTGTCTGACGGCCATTCCGCAGAAATAATGACTAGTATGATTTGCTGTGCAACTTAATTTGGAGGTTTATTTCATAGACGA
This sequence comes from Sebastes umbrosus, assembly GCF_015220745.1. Classification (NCBI taxonomy): domain Eukaryota; kingdom Metazoa; phylum Chordata; class Actinopteri; order Perciformes; family Sebastidae; genus Sebastes; species Sebastes umbrosus. Next base: position 26,179,765 of record NC_051286.1, on the reverse strand, counting down.
CAATCATCAACCCTCTTCCATAATAACTACTTATATTCTCTTATAGTCTCCCCTATGAGAGAGAGAGAGGGAGGTTGTGGTGGTGTAGTGGAGAGACCAGATCCACACTAAACCGGCTCAGTGTTGAAAACCTATTACTATAATGATGACATAAGCCTGCTTTGACCGTTCATTTTAATAGTGAATATATCCTATCTCACAATACAGCCATTACTTAAAAAAGAAGAAGCATGAAACCGTACTGACAAAGGGATGTTAATAATTAACTGTTAAAGCTGAAGTAGGCAAGATTGGAACAAATATGATTTTTTTAAAAGAAGTTATTTTTATAAAACGGTCGCTATATCGTGACAGTAGTACATGAAACAGGTAACCTGAAAAAAAATGATGTTCCTCTGTGTCCTCCGGTGCTCCTAACAGCATCTGCAAGATTTCACATACCGGAGGAAAACCAGTAGTCAGAGCTGATCTGAGGTCTGCTGTCCAGCTGCCGTCTATGAGAGCCGGCTGTCAATCACTCGCAAACTCCGACCAAACGGTCAAACTAGGCAGCGCTGATCAAATATGAATCAATATTCTGTTACTGTAATGCCTATTTCTCTCCTCAGATGTTTTCAGAATCATCTTGTAGTGCACGGTTTAGCTGGAAAATGAGAAAGTTTGTGACCCGGCAGCTATTGTGAAATCTGTTGAAGGAACGCCAAGTTCTTGTCACATGACCGGAGCACAGCCAATAGGAACGCTCTCTCAGATTCTGTAGATTTTTTAAAGCCTGAAAACAGAGCCATGAGGAGGAGCAGAAGTCTAGTTATCTCTCAGAACACTTGAATTACAATATGCTGAAAGGTTATTATGGAAATTTTTGCCCAATGATGCCAAAAATATATACTGCCTACTGCAGCTTTAACCGACAAGAATTTTCACCGATCAATGCCATCGGTCAAACGGTTATAAGAAATATTGAAAATTGATTAAAAAGCAAAACTCAGAGGAACAGCTCGTCACTTACAGCGAATAACCTTAACCGCCCACCTTAAGTTGTTCTTCGGGCAGGGGTGTAAGAAAATTGATATTGTGATATTATGTTTTTTTAATACTGTATTAATTCTCAAAAACACTATTGATTTTTTTCCCCACTGTTCTGATTGCATAAAAAAAGTCAACTTTTTTTTACTCAGATTTAAAGCATGGTGTGTCCTTTATACTATGACAGTTTTCCTAAAATTCCGTTTAAAAAATCGCAATATATCGTCTTGCTTACTGTATCGCAATATATTGAATCGTAACAGTGTGTACAGTCGGTGAATAAATGCTACGAGGCTACAACTCCTCCGCTGCGCTCAAGCAAGCCAGAGACCGGAGCCAACTTCCTGTATCTTGCAACTCCGGCTCCGTCTCTTAAGGTGGGCTGTTAAGGTGGACCAGCTTTTCTCCTTAAAGAGACGAGCCGCTCCTCTGAGTTTTTCCTCAGTTTTTTAATTAATTCTTAATATTTCTTTTAACCTTTTTAAACCGATAGGCGTTAATCGGTTAAAATGCTTAATGTCGGTTAACGGTTAAACGGTTAATTATTAACATCCCTAATCATTAATACTGACTGATGACTAGAAGTTCAGCTGTGGACAGACTTTCATCTGCAGACGAGCTCGTTGAACATGAATTCGTCCTGGTCATTTCAGCTCTGCTCAAAAACAAATTGACTTTTTGTGACTGGGATTTGAAAGGATTTGCCTCAGGGGTTCTGTGGTAATTGCCAAGTTGAGTGCAGGAAGGTGAAATTGAGTCCGTTGCAATGTTCTCTCCTCTCTTCCACTTTGTTTCTCTTTTATCAGAAATACTTTATTGATCCCCGGGGGGAGAAATTTCATCCAAATTTAGTCCGTCTTCCTTTTTTTCCAACTCTTCTTTCTCTTGTTTCAGTCGACAGGCCTACGCCAGATCACAAACCATCCAAGCCCGCGGCGCCGGTCGTCCCGCCCAAGAAGCCGGTCCCCCCTCCCGGTAGAGGCAGAAACTTCCCACCGAAGAGGCCAGACAAGCCTCTCGCTCCCTCGCCAAACCTCAAGTAAGTCTATTAATCGCCTTGCGTTTGTCCATCTGTTCATCTGTCTGAACGCCGCTGACCTTTTATTAATCAACTCCAGTGCTTTTCTACCCGTCCAGCACCATAATCAGTCTCTTGTTATATTTATGTTAAGAAACACTTTTACGTGAGGACATTCCTAAGAAATGGCTTTCATTGAAAGAACAGGAGAGTAGGCGGTAATGACGGATGATGACGTGACCTCGGCAGTGCACAGATTAAGAGTCAGGTAGTGTCATGTCGTTTCTTGTATTTACGGTAAATATTCTATATTCCCCTCTTATCTGCAGGCACAATGGAGAGGTGCCTTCCACACGACCAAAGTCCGAGTTCGAGCCATTATTGCCCACCAAACCCAAACCACTGTTTAAGGACTGGGGGGAGAAGTCCTCGGATGGGGAGAAGTCCTCGGATATGGGTATGTACAGTATTGCCTACAGACTGTCAAACTACAGTCCTGATCAGGGTCTGAAATAAACTTTTTTCACTTCCTGCCACTGTGGCAGGCAAGTAATTATTTTTTTATCAGCCACTTTTGAAATCTCTGCGCTAAATGAAGAAATAACATTTTATATCTGATGTCACTCAATGTTCGATACATTTTACACAAAAAACATTATATACACGGTAAATTACAGTGTTTGGAATTACACCGTGGAGGAACGGTAGTGAACACAGTACTGTACTGTACTTTGTTATTGTCATCTGTAATGGTTATTTGCATAAAAACACACAATTCAAATGATTATGAATATTTAAATATTTGCTTTGGTTAAAAGTGTTTGCACATTTGATAACACTTTATAATAACCACCATTTATAAATGGTTAATTGATAGTTAATTAATCTTCGTTAATAGTTATTTTACTGTTAACAAACAACAAAATGCTAATTAATTATTAGCAATGCTTTAATTCATGTTATTGTTGCACACATTATAACATTTCATATACTATATATATATATATATATATATATTTATATATTTATATATAGAGAGAGAAGTATTTGTTAATGATCAAGATATTATTTGTAAACATTTAAGAAATTGCTTTGTAAACCATCTATAAACATTATTTGAATGGCTATTATAAATTTGTAACTGAGGACTAATATACCTTGTTAAATGTTTAATAAATACTTAGTAAAGCATCTATAAACATTATTTATATGAATAGTTTGTCAGCGCTTAATAATTGGTTTCTGGTCCATCTATCTATATAATGTTTATAGATGTTTTACAAACTATTTCCTAAAGTTCACAAATAATTTGGCAATCACTAACAAATACTTAATATAGTATAAAAAATGTTATAATGTGTGCAACAATAAACTGTCGATAAATTCTTAACAATTAGTTATCATCTCATATCAGATATGATACAATATACAATATAACTTATAAACTAATTATTTCATGTTACACAAACTAATGATAAAGTAACAGAAATGATATCATTACCAGTGATTAGTAAACATTAATTATCATTTCATTGTTTACAGTAAAATAAACTAAATTTAATTAACTATCAATTCACCATTTATAAATGATGGTTATTATGAGTTCGGGAAAAATGTATCTGTACGTCAATATGCAAATATTCCTTCAATAAAACGGTTGAAAGACGTGATGAAGACGTGCAGAACTCCAACAGAGGTCAGTGTAAGTCAGAGAGAAATAATAATAAAAGACAGGATGTGGTGAGGGAAAACTGTGAACGGGAGCACACCTAGTTGAAAAGATGAATAGTTTAGAGGTTGATGTTTTTGAGAGTGGATGAGAAGCGATAAACAGAGGCCAAGGGGAAGAGAAAGAGAGGCAGAAAGGTCCAGAGAAAAGACATCATGGATGGATTTAATCCAGCCGAGCTCTGGGGGTTTTCACTGGAGAGTTCTCTGATTGTGACAGATGCCTTTGAAAAGGTGATAAAGAGCTGCTAAAACGCTGCACCGCTCACCAGAAGGCGGTCTGACACGCTTTGTGATGAAACATGAAAATCCAATCTTTCCTGCAATCACAGGCGATGCTTTCTGACTGCAGCAGTTTACCACTGTGAGAGCTGCAAAGTGCTCTTACACAACAGTCACTGAAGTTTTTCAGCGTTGAGTAATAAAAGTGTGAATGACTCATTCTTTTTGTTTGTTGTGCTCATATGCTCACAGTCATAAACAAGCCTTATGTCAAGTTACCATCTATCTGTTGCCCTGAATTTCTCTTGGTAACAGAAATTCTGTTTTGATTCATTTATCAATTCTTCTACTTTCTATTTTAGCCCTTTTATAAATTGCTGGTTTCTACTGTCAATGAAAACCAACACTTATACCAAAGAACGTATATTGATAAGAAGTGAAAGGCAATTGGTCGTTCCATTGCAACATCAGCGCCCAGCAGCAGAGTATACTGTTATCAATACTTTGTAATGAAGTAAGCTCACCAAGATAGTGACGTGCCTTTAGTGTTTGAGGTTGAGACTCCGAGACCTGATCGAGGCAGAATGAACATGCTGATGACTTAAAGGATTAATGATGACAGACCGTCCTGTACTACTATGCCCGGCCCCGACCCACAGCTGCATAGCAGCTATAACTCAGGGATTGATATTGTTTTAATTTTCTGTTAAGAGAAAATGTGAGCCATGCTAACTTTTGCCTTGATTTTCCAGAGCGTCAGTACTGGCATTACTAAAAAATCAAAAAGCATCGAAGTATGGTATGGCAGTATGTAAGCCATTCAGAAGCTCAACGCACGCAGTGTCATCCAAGGGTTTTAGAGTATTAATTGGGATCGTATTTTCCTTTGCCAACAAATTGAATAATCCAATCAGTATAATTTACTCTAAAAAATCTACATTTGATTATATGAAATATTTCAGACAACCAACTTGTTGACTTCTAAAATACGATTTTTTCACTAGTAAAATGTTCCCATACCTAAGAGAAGAGCAAACACACGAAAACACGGGTGAATCCAAGAAATCAACGGGCACTAATGGAATAAGAACAAGTCGTGGATTTCGAGGAAATCAGTTCTTGTGTTGCTTCCTGCACGAGGCCCATTGTCTGTGTTAGAGTGTGTTCAGACCGATATTGACATTGCTCCAAACTGTAGAAGGGAGAATACACTGTAGCATTTAGCATCGTGCTAATGATGAAAAGAGAGAAAATACTTGATGTTAACTAGCTGTTAACGTGTTCTCTTAGTGAAAATACGTCCAAAGAATTGGTACAACAACACCTCACATACCAACACATACTGTAGGACTAGCACCAAGTTTGTGTTTTGAGCAGGACAGCTATTTTTCAACTGGAACACCAGCATTCAAGCTCCTTCATTGTTGAAGTACTTCCATAAATGCTTACCAGCTCAAGTGATGCTTGGCCCTGTCGCAACATTCTTCCTCTACAGGCTACAGGTCAATAGTACCACAAAAATAACTAAAAACATCCTGTATGTATAACATTGGCTATTCGATGATGATAACCCACTTGATCATTATGTGAAGGAACATCTACACAAATATGTCTTCATATTTTGTGAAGCCAAGCATAAGAGTTGAAGTGCTTTGATCAGGGGTCAGCAACCTGCGTCTCTTTAGCTCCTCTCCAGTGGCTCCCTGTGGATTTATAAAAATGGGAATGAATAACTGTTTTTATTTACATTTTCATTTTTATTTATCATTGTTGTAGATCTATGGTGCGACGGAGTATTAGGGCAACATTGAGAAAAAAAAATGTAAATCTGAGATTTCGAGAATAAAGTCATAGGTTTACGAGAAAAAAGTCGTAATAATATGAAAATAAAGTCATAAGTTAACGAGAAAAAAGTTGTAATATTATGAGAATGAAGTCATAATATTGTAAAGTATTAATTTTACGTGTTATTTTCTTTTTTCTCGTAAAGTAATGACTTTATTATCGTAATATTACGACTTTATTTCTCGTAAAGTTATGACTTTAGTCTCGTAATGATACAAATTTTTTTTTCGTAAAGTTATGACTTTAGTCTCGTAATATTACGACTTTTTTCTCGCAACATTATGACTTTATTCTGAAAATCTTAGACTTTTTTTCCTTGAATGTGGCACTAATACTCCATACTGATTTGCACTTTGGCCCTCACTGCATTAGACTTATATACTATATACTTAGACTATAAACTGTTACCTTCATCACAATGATCAAATGTTTTGCGGCTCCAGACAGATTTCTTTTTTTCCTTTCTTTTTTTTGCCTAAAATGGCTCTTTTGATAGTAAAGGTTGCTGACCCCTGGCTTTGAACATGAACTTACGCTACTTCCAAGGGACCATGAACACTTCAGGAACACAGAGGAATCTCTCTGTGTATGTGTGTGTGTGTGTGTGTGTGTGCAGCCCACATGTGGCCTAATAAGGAGAGAACTCTACCTCTACGTTTCTTCCCTCAGGAAAAACCTGCCATTTGCTTGCAAAAACACCTCTTTAGCAGAGGAAAAAAAAGAAATTGTATGGTGCGTAGGTGACTTAATGGTGATAGCCTGTTAGGAAGTGCATGCTCACAATTTCAGAACATGCTGTTAACTGAGCATTATGGTCTGTAAACATAACCATAGAGAACACAAAAGTTCTGCCCTAAATGTGATTACACCCTTTATCTCCATAAAGTTTGCTGCTGCATAATTCTTTTTTAACCCTCTGCCGACTGACTTTACTGTCTTTCAGAGGCTTTTCAGAGTTTTCATGTCATATGAAACTAGAAAACCTGAGGAAACCATCAGTACCAACCATGTCATACTAGTTTAGTCGGGAAGGAAGCTAAATAACGCTCCAAACTAGGGCTAAATTTTGGTGAGGAAAAACTGGCATGGCCATTTTCAAAGGGGTCCCCTTGACTTCTGACCTCAAGATATGTGACTGAAGGTGGGTTCTATGGGTACCCACGAGTCTCCCCTTTACAGACATGCCCACTTTATGATAATCACATGCAGTTTTGGGGCAATAACCATGCCGTTTTTTGCCTATTCTAAAATGGTGTGTTTGAATATTTCTGCATACTGTAGTCTTTAAACAGTCTTAGAATTGATAACAAATCACAGCATGGCTTTTTTTCTATGGTGTTCCTCAAGGTCTCGGTGTCTCAATGTGGTATTTTGGAGGGATTATTGATCATTTTTAATCAATTCTCGAGTGGTAAAAAAATGGTACCAACCCAAAATAACAACTTGTGAAACATAATAAAGCATGGGGAATGGCCATCATATACTTCTAATATAATGTTGTAAGCCCTTATACACTTTCACAATTTATTTTAAATCATTTATGACTAGAACAATTTGACACACAGTGCTGAGCTGCATCTCAGATTAATCTTCATGTTCCCAGCTTTCAGATGATGTACACCACTTCTATGCGACATCTACTGTTGACCTGCTATCTCCCCCTAAAAAAAGACTACAACAGGTCTATTGTGGGTCTCAGAGGGTTAATTGAATATAAATGTATTCAGGGGTCTCGAATAAGAAGCGTTCACTACCCGTAGCTCGCTGCCTACCTGTAGCTCGCTCGCTACCCGTAGCTCGCTACCCGTCTCTGAGTGGATCGCTAGAGGTTCAGAGAATACGTACATAAATTTGATAACACAAAGTCACTTTGTAAACCTGTTTTAAATTTCTATCCCATCAAATTCCCAGACATCCCGCCCCCCTTCTGACACAAAATAATAATTTGCCAATCAGCTGTCAATCAAACAACTTTCAAGTTTGGTTACATCTGTGACGCCGTAACATTAGGCGATGTTAGAATAGCAAGAGCACACCAGATTTGACAATGACCGCAGAAAACTAAGCAGGCAAAGAAAAGGCAAAAATATACTATTTTCATGAGGAAAGGTGTAACAGTATGGAGGACGAAACCTGCCAAAATCAAAACTAAATAAGTAAATGACTCGATAAATAACTAAATGTCATTAAATACAGCAAAAATAATATTACAAATAAATGTATAAATGTAAATAGGTCTTTTATTAATTCATATATATTTTATTTATTTATAAACTTATTTATTTTTGCATTTCATTATGTATTAATACATTTTGGCATTATTTATGGATGTATTTATTTTTGCATTCATTTGATATTCTTTTTAAATGTGTGTATTTATTTATGAATTTATTCATTTATTTCTGAACAATTTTCCCTTTGCATTTCACCTTATCTTTATATTATTTATTTCTGTATTCTTTTCTTTATACGTTTCTTTTTACATTTCTGCCTCAGAATGCAAATGCGGGGGGGTGTCACTCAACGTGTGTGATTATGGGGACAGGGTACATGACTATATGTTAGCTAGCTAGCTAACTAACGGTGTCTGCTTCAGCTTATCAACTCCAGTCTTCATTACCGGCTCCGTACAGCGGGTCGGTCATCAAGCTGTTGACAGTCAACTAGATTGCATTCATATTGAATGAAATGAAATTGTCAGTTCACCCGTTGATGTTTCCCTTAGTTACGGCTGAAATATTCCACCGTTTTTTACCTTCCTTACCTTCCTCTGTCTCTGCCTCCCTTATCCAGTCTCAACAGATCTGATGAGTTTTGATGAGTTGTCGTCTACCTCGGAGAAGCTCTCTCACCCCACTGCTAACAGACCAAAGATGCCTGGCAGGAGGCTGCCCGCCCAGTTTGGTGGAGGACAATCGGTGAGCATACGCAAACACTCGGCATACTCGCACACAGACATGTATTATACAGTCCATGACAGTGAATATCTGCCGACTGGGCGTACCACAAATGTACGTACCTATGTACATCCGCACCAAATTTGGCACAGACGTCCACTTGGACTCAAAGATGAACTAGTTTGATTTTGGTGGCCAAAGGTCAAAGGTCAACAAGTATTCTTTTTTGTCGGCCACTCAGAAATTTTATCTGCCACTTTTGACATTTCTGCGCTAAATGAAGGAATCAACATTTTAGATCTCATGTCATTCAATGCCCGATATATTTAACATAAAAAACATTATATACACGGTAAGTTACAGTGTTCGAATTACAACGTAGCTTCTGGGGAGCCCTGTTTTTTGAGCATGGGTGGTTACTGTACACAATACTGTACTGTACTTTGTTATTGTCATCTATAGTGGTTATATGCATAAGAACACACAATTCAAATGATTATGATTATTTAAATATTTGCTTTGATTAAAAAAAAACTTGGTAAGTTGTTAGGAAGTTAAACACGTCAAAATTCTCTCTCTATTATCTATTTTATGTTGATTTGAAAACATCTCCTTCAAACAACTGGATTTATTCAAGTTTCTCGCCAAAAACTTAATTTTACGCGATTACATTTGAACACATCATGATAACGTTGTAATTTACCTTCACTCAATGGTCATTTTGCTGAGCAGACTTTGAACACCTCATAATAATAACTCAATGGCACCTCCGTTAACGTTCGTATCTCCGTTATTTCTCCAGTCAGGACTGTGCTGCCCACCTGCTGCTAACAGCTAATGTTACTAACTCTCCTCCTGCTGATTTCAACACAGATTTGTTGTTCACCGTGTCGCCTTATCAGGGTAAAATAGGTTTAAAATCAGGTTTAGTAGCGCCACGCTGTTGAGCCTTTTTTTTCTCTCCACCGTGTCTCCGGTTCCAAACAAACTGAATCATGATACGGCGTGCGTATGCGTCATTGTGCAGCGTAACTGTTGAAGAGCATCAATAAGAGGAATCGATAGTCACGGAGGCATGAGATGCCAAGGAATTGGACAACTACGGTTCTCTATTCCCATCACTAGTGTTTCCCTGCCTGCCAAAGTGGCGGGTGTCCTGATGATTTCACCCGCATTTGGTGGGTGGCAGGTGCTAATTTCAGACCCTGGTTACGCACGTACACAAACCACATACCTATCAGCTGTGCGGTCAAGATCAAACTGGAGACGTAGCCACTTAAAAGATGGGTGAGTAGTACTTGCTCTCTTCCGACGTTTGTGTTGTTAAAACCGCAAACAGGTTTTATGCTGCGATATTTACTAAAAATGACAATACAATACAGCCAACAGTAGCGTAAGTAACTTTTCAGGCACCTGCTGGTCTCCCTCCAGCCATTCCTCGTCTGTTGAAATAAGGAGTAAATAGAAACAGGACGCCTGACAAAAAATTCAGCTCAAATCGCCGCGCTGCGCAGCGCTTCGTCGCTCGCGGCCAGTTAGTTCATTCCAATAGAAAACAATGCAATCGGATTGATTTTGTCACTGACGCTCGCGTCGCATTCTATTTGGAGGGTGTAATATGTGTGGGCTACATGCCCCCCAGTACATTAGATCTCTCTGCGTTGTACACATCACATTTTCTCTCAATTTTTTTTTGCAAACCCCCAACCTTGAAGTTCAAACTGCGCCTATAAGAATTTCATCACATCTGGCACAGACATCCACAGACATTGGCTGTAGCTCAGAGGGCAGAGCAGGTCGTCCACTAATCGGAAGGTCGGTGGTTCTATCCCCGGCTAGTCCATTTACCTTTACTATTTTGGCCATAACTCAAGAATTCATATGCTAATTATGACAATTTCACAGAACTGTAACAGAACAGGATGAAGTGAGGAATTGATGACATTTTGGACAGACATGGATGTAAACTGACTGGTTGGCGGAGGCGTACAACCACCAGGCGGTACTTCTAGTTTTCCTCTATGGCCACTCCATGAATTCCCTTTGACTCCGAGGTCCCTCGGCTCTCTGTAACCTGTCACATCCCTTCACTCACTCACCCTCTCTGTCACGCTCACTCTCACTCACACACAAGCAGCAACAGCCTCCCCTTCCTCTCCTCATCAGCCGGCTTTGCGTCGAGGCATCACTCAGCTGCACTTGGTCCAAATGGCTGCGTGAGAGTAACTGTCAGACGTCGTCGTCAGGGATAGGCATCTCCCTGAGAGTTTGCAGGATATTATCATGTTTTCATCAGTCAGGTTCAGGAAGCTGTAAACTGACAATCAAAGATAATGTTAATAAGCAAACAATAAATCAAATCTTCCCCTTGCAGCCCACCAAGGAAGTGAACGTGGAGAAATCCTTCAAGTTTGATGAAGAGGATGCTGCCAAACCAAAGCTAACAGAAACCAGAAAGGTAACTGCAAGCACTATTATTCACTAATTATAGAGAATATATCCACAACATGACAGCAGTGGTGCAAAAATGGGTGGGAACCTTAAGAGGAAGAGGGAGCGAGTTAGCGTATGGATGACCCATAACCAGGTTACTATAGTCTATAATAATGCAGGACAGCGAGGAGGATACAGCCCATTCACCCCATGGAGGTTCATATGAGACAGTAGCCTATAAAAACTATTTTAATACTTATATATATATATATATATTTATAATTTCCATTGCAGTTAAACAATAGGCCTACAGAAAAAAACACGGGGTTGCTTCAGCACCCTCAGCACCCCCCACCTCCCCATGTTGACTCATGCAAGACGAGCCGGTTAATTGTCACCTTCCTGACAGTGTAACAGTTCTCCGCAGTACGTTGTTTGTGACGGAAGAACGCATGGAGAGAAGGAGATTGACCCAGGTAGAGAGAGATGGAGGGAGGGAAGGAGGGATGGAGGGAGGACCACCACCCGCTGCTCAGTCTTCCCTTTCAGCATTTCATTAATTGCCTCAGATGCTATCTAGTCTGGATTGGTCATAGTCAACCAAGACGAATTAGACCTGGCTGTGCAGCTGGGGGAAGAGATCATCATACCACCCTGTTGTTAACAACAAACCCACACACAGAGAGAGAGAGACAGACAAACAGGTTATGAGCGCCCCAAGCTAGGCTTTACTCAGATTGTAACCTTCAATCCAGTTGCTGTATGCTTTCTGTTTGGATTCTTTACAGACATATCTGTCCACATTTGATTGTTTCAACACTTAGCTGGGCTACACAAGTCAAATGTTTGGACCACTTCACCATAGCTATATAGCCGTCTGACTAGTTTCCAGTGGATTCCTTCCCACCCTGAGCAAAATGGCCGCCATTTGAATATGGTCAGTGGTTTTCTCGGCACACTTTGGGCCCCGTAGTACCAATTGAGAATTGTTTAAACGCCACAGCCTACCTGAGTATTGTTGCTGATCACATCCATCACTTTATGACCACAGTGTAGCCATCTTCTAATGGCTCCTTCCAGCAGGATAACGTGCCACGTCACAAAGAAGAAAGGGTCATTGCAACTCAACAACGGTTATTCTGAGTGATCACCTTTTATACTATGATTTTTTTATTATTTTTTTTTATCTCCACAGCCTTCCACAAACACCTTATCCCAGTCACCGTCACTCCACAGGCCCGCCGAGGCCAAGCCGAGCCCGGCGGCAGCCCCTAGCTCGGACGGCGCGTCGCAGGGCGGCAGGGCCCGGCTGGAGCCCGACGAGCCCAAATCCGAGCTGGACGAGCTGAGGAGCCAGATGAATGAGCTGCTGCTGTCAGTGGAGCTGCTCAAGGCCCAGCAAATGTAAATGCAACTCAGTGGGGATGAGAATGGGGTCTGAATGTGCTAGCTTGAAAAAAAAAAATCAGAAATTGAAAACCGAGTCACGCAGCGATCCGTGCTGCGTTCCGTCTGTAATGTAACTTTCAAAGAATACATACTGTACGTTTAATCTCCAGAGAACACACAGCACTTTGATCATTAGTTTGGACCTGTTTTAATATATGCTGCAGAAGTGTACACATGCTAATGACTATATATATCTGTGTATGTGTGTGTGTGTTTATTTCCAGGAAAGAGATAGTGGAGCTACGAGGAAAGCTGGATGAGGAAAGGTTGAAGCGCGAGGCCCTGCAGGTAACATCGATCTCCATAGCAACACATGCTGGGCTGTCAACACTAATTATTCTCATTAGTTTAGCCAAATATTGATAAAGACCTGAACAAAGAAACTGACTGGCATGCACACAATTAGCAGACAGGTACACACAGAAGTGACTTCTATCCACTTCTGACTTCTATGTTTTGTAATAATGACGGAAAAATCTGAAGGCTGTCCGTCATTTTGACGTACTGGAGGAGGCCTTGGAGCGCATCTGTGACCATTCGCGAAGCACACAGCGACGCACACAGAGACGCACACAGCGGCGCACACAGAGACGCACACAGAGACGCACACAGACGCACACAGCGACGCACTCAGCGGCGCACACAGCGGCACACACAGCTGCATACACAGCGACGCACACCGCAACGTACACAGCGGCATACACAGCGACGCACACAGCGGCGAACCCAGCGGCGCACACAGCGGCATACACAGCAACGCACACAGCAACGCACACAGCAACGCACACAGCGGCGCACACAGCGGCGCACACAGCGACGCACACAACGACGCACACAGCGACGCACACAGCGACGCACACAGCGACGTACACAGCGACGCACACAGCGACGTACACAGCGACATACATAGCGATACACAGCAATGTACGCAGCGGCGCACGCCCATGCTGTGTGTGCCGCAGTGAGTCAGTCTTCAGTCCAATACCCAATATTGAAAAAGATAGGGCTGTGTATGAACACTTGATTTTTTGCAGCGCGCACACACAGAATGGAAATACGGTGGGCCGTGAGGAGATATTCACTGAATTCAACAAAAACATCCCGTCAAAATGATGGACAGCGAGATAGTCTAACGTGACCACTGCTACCAGTAGTTCATGTTGTATTATAACTCATTTTTAACTTGACCAAATGACAATGGCAAAGGAAAAAGAGTTTAATTGTAAAAAACATTTTACATCTAAAATAACCATTTAAAGTGTTTTATTACAGCTTTTGTTACGTTTTCTTACAAGAGAACAGAGGTGACCCTCCAGCCAATGCTTTTTTCATAAGCCAGGTCAGCTACTTCGGTCAGTCACATGGCTCACCATCATGCTCACCTCAGTGGTCCCCCGAGAGACACCCTCGCTGCAGTGAACACATCCAGCCTTCGCTGTGCTCCGGCGTGACCCAGCATCACGGGTCTGACAATTAGATTATTCCTTGGTGAACACGGCCCGGCCCTTCCCAGCATGGCACCAATATAAATCACATCACTGGAGGAGGAGAGGAACCCCTGCAGCGAGCCCCGGGCATACACAGTACACACACACAGAGAGAGAGAGAAACAGAACTGCAGATTAGTTTCCCCCCCTGCGGTTAACTTCTACTTCCACAGATATGTAGAAAAAGATGAAAGAGAACAATGGAGAGATCGCCATCATACTTATTGTCCCTCAGGACTTTAGAGTTTCCTCTTGGTTCTCATTCAGATATTTGCGTAGTAACAGCGGTAGTAGTACTGTAGTAGTAATTAGAGTTACAGGAGCGAGATCGTGATTTGAATGGATGATTTATTTATTCCCTTCCATAGAAAAATCTTCTTCCACAGGCTTCACGTGTACATTGTTTTTTTTTGTATTTTTGCCCACAACTGCCCTTCGTGTCGATATCTAGCATCATTCAATTCAGTCAGAGGGTCGCATATGGATTCCTTTAGCACGGTGCAAATTGATCCACAGTTTATCTTACCTGAGCTTTGTCATGATGTGACCGACTGGAGAGAGAGCCTTTCCACTGCTGTCCATAACCTGTGGAGGAAAAATGTTTTACTTTAAATTAGGGCTCACAATCGATTAAATTATTGAATCGCGATTAATCGCATGATTGTCCATGGTAAAATGAGATTTTATTATCTGTTCAAAATATACCTTAAAGGGAGGTTTGTAAAGTATTTAATCCTCTTATCAACATGGGAGTGGACAAATATGCTGCTTTATGCAAATGTATGTATATATTTATTATTGGAAATCAATTAGCAACACAAAACAAAGACAGATATTGTCCAGGAACCCTCACAGGTACTGCATTTAGCATAAAACAATATGCTGAAATCATAACATGGCAAACTGCAGCCCAACAGGCAACAACAGCTGTCAGTGTGTCAGTGTGCTGACTTGACTATGACTTGCCCCCAAACTGCATGTGATTATCATAAAGTGGGCATGTCTGTAAAGGGGAGACTCGTGGGTACCCGTAGAACCCATTTTCATTCACATATCCTGAGGTCAGAGGTCAAGGGACCCCTTTTGAAAATGGCCATGCCAGTTTTTTCCTCGCCAGAATTTAGCGCAAGTTTGGAGCGTTATTTAACCTCCTTTGTGACAAGCTAGTATGAGCCCGCTACAACCTAAAAATCGCAAGTTACGTTAATGCGTTAGACAAACATCGCAAGGTAGCCCGGCCCTAAAGCATCCCCTGTTTTATGGTCTATCTAACTCTAAATAGAACCATCATTTACTAAATGAACATCATGCTGTATTGAAGAAGACTTGAAACTAGCGATTGAGACCATAAACTCATGTTTACAATGTTTACTGAGGGAATAAATCAAGTAAGAAGTGGGCTAATTTTCTCATAGACTTCTATGCAACCAGAGGAGTCGCCCCCTGCTGGCTATCAGAGAGAATGCAAGTTTAAGGCACTTCTTCACTTCTCAGACCCGGACGTATCCCACTGTCTGGCAACATAAGTCAAGTTTATTTTTATTTTTTTCAACAGCGACCGCACGCTTTTTGAACGGCTCCGCTTCCAGAAGTGAATTTCCCATGCATTCACTACTTCGACGTTTCAGAAAAACCTTATATAAAGAGTTTTAAAGGTCCCATATCGTGCTCATTTTCAGGTTCTTACTTGTATTTTGTGTTTCTACTAGAACATGTTTACATGCTGTAATGTTCAAAAAACACTTTATTTTCCTCATACTGTCTGTCTGAATATACCTGTATTCACCAATTGTCTGAAACGCTCCGTTTTAGTGCATTTCAATGGCATTTGCAATGGAATTGCAACGGAATTGCGTTGCTAAGCAACTGCTTGGGTCCACGTTAACTTCCTGTCAGCTGATGTTATTTACATACACTGCAACCAGGAATAAACTGGGACACATTTAGAATGTTTACGTTTAAAACTGCATAATGGTCTAAATATTGTAAATTTGTGACATCACAAATGGACAGAAATCCTGACAGCTTGTTTCAAATGCAGGCTAGTGAGAGTACGTGCTGCTCCGTGGTGTGTTTCCAGATTTCAAACCAGGCCAACATGGCAGCTTGTTTCTCTTAAAGGTCCCATATTGTAAAAAGTGAGATTTTCAGGTCTTTTATATTAGAAAACAGGTTTAAATGCTATATAAATACTGTTAAACTATCAAAACGCTCAATATACGGAGAAATACACACAGACCGTGTTCAGAAATTGTGCGTTTGAAACAAGCCGTTAGGATTTCTGTCCATTTGTGATGTCACAAATATACAATATTTAGACCATTTACACAGATTTAAACGTAAACATCCTAAACGTGTCCCAGTTTATTTCTGGTTGCAGTGTATGTGAATGACATCAGCTGACAGGAAGTACACATGGAACCCAAGCTGTTGCCTAACAACACAATTCCTTTGCAATTTCATTGCAATTCCATTGAAATGCACTAAAACGGAGTGTTTCAGACAATTGGTGAATACAGGTATATTCAGACAGACAGTATGAGGAAAATAAAGTGTTTTTTGAACATTACAGTATGTAAACATGTTCTAGTAGAAACACAAAATACAAGTATGAACCTAAATGAGCATAATATGGGACCTTTAAAACAAGGTTGACATCATACGGACGGCGCATACCATTGTTTCGCAATCTCCCAGCTTGTGGTAAGTCTACCATGGATGGTTATGGCTAATAATGAAAATCTATCCCTCTATCCAGAATGTAAATGGGATTTTCACTTCTGGAACCTCACTGTTGAGCTCTATTGTGCTTTTTGAACACACTTTGTTAAAGACATTCGCTGCTCAGCTTACATTCTCCTCCAGCACGTGGCTTCATCGTCATCCCTATTCTCCTAATCCCCGCCATCAAAAAAGATCCCTTCCACAGCGGGACACCTCCACCATTGTGCCTCACAGCGGGGGGGGGGAACAATGTTGAGAACTTGGTATTACTCCATCAGAGTTGGTCTACTTTTTTCCAATCTCCGTACTGAGTGTGTTTTTGTTGCAATTGTCCTCGCAGATGGAGATAGAAATACTGAAGCGGGCCGTCCACTCGACGTGAGGACCACGTTCCAATCAACAGCAAGCCTCGAGGTCAGCTGCTGGCCTGTCGACCAACCAGAGAGCAGGAGGAAGGGGGGGGGCAGTGACGGACGGATAGTTGAACGGACGGAGAGAGGGTGGGGAATCAAGACGGAACCATCTGGAGCACAATCCTTTTTCAGTGATCTAAAAAAACTCTCCCCGTTATTTGTAAGATTTACATTTTTGCACATATATATAAAAAAAAAATGTTCAAGCTAAATGTAATTAAGTTACAGATGTATATGTTTCTCTCTTTTTCTTTTCTTTTTTTCTTTTGCCAACACACAACAAAAAAAAACGGAGGCCTTATACTTCAAACTACTGCGCTGCCACTCCCCGCTCTCTCCCAGTCACTCCGGCGTTCCTTGAACCCCTCAGGGAGGAGGTTCGCTCTCAGTACTACTGACTTTGTATAAAAGCAGGGGGACGCTTGTTTTCCTCGCCTAATTTTCTTTCTTTCTTTTCTTTTTTTTATGGTGCACAAATAGTTGATTTAAAAAAAAAAATAAGTTTGATTTCTGTTTAACATCTTTTGATCCTTCTAGCGAATGATTTTCTTTCTTTCCTACGCGACGCGCCTGTCGGCAGCACTCCACTCCACGTGGCTGCGGCGCTCCAGAGAGAGCTTTCTTTTTGTCTTTTTATATGGTTTCTAGCATTCCTATCCAGGGTAACACTACTGTGCCTGTTTAAAAAACAAAATTATATATATATATTAAGTGTTTGTAATGGGAAGCTTACATATGACATGATGGTGTCTGGAAATTTTTGCAGCATGATATTGTATATCTATATTTTTTAAGTCTACTGACATATGCCTAGTCAAATACTATATAGAGGGCCTCTTCTATGCTGGTCTCTTCTATTTTTGTCAAACTGTTTCAGTCGCTGGGAATGTTCTCAGAAGTTTTTGCCAGAGTCATAGACCCCTTTTCTTGTGTCGACGTCATGATAACATCTCGGTGTTAGCTGGAGGCAAAAAACAGAAGAGAGACTGGATGCTAACACTAGTGCTGGGTTAAAGTTACACATCGAAAATGTCATCTCGCCGTGTTGTTGGGTGCCAAAATCCAGATATCGCGTACATTTGAGATGACAAACTGTGATTTAAGGCTCTAGCGAGCTACAATATCGGCAAAACGTTTTACATGTTGCTAATGTATATAACCTTCTGCTAACTGCAGATGGCTGCATTAGCAGAAGGCTAAACTATTAGCAACCATTTCACTCCATCTCTGAAACGCTTCGCCGATATTGTGCGACTCTCTTTTTGACTGACTTTACTGAAGGATAGTTAACTATCGGCATCCAAAGATTTATACGTCCTCAATTTATTTACAGCGCTGCCGCTGGCCACCAGCTCGCCGAGCGGACGGCTGGCTACTTAGCTAACTTAGCTTCCTAATTCCACCGCGCTTCCATCACGCAAAATTAGGCGAAACAAAGTTGTCAACTCATCTGGCGATAGCGCTGTAGCTTTCCTACGCTGTGTGTGGATGAAGCATTAAGTTGTTCCATTTTACTCATTTAGTGACTGGCTAGTTAGCTAGCTACCTTGCTAATTCCACCATGCTACAGAAAATGAGCCCAATAGCGGACATCGACGGGTCACGGTCCCTCTTCCTCACTCCTCGCCGCAAGGAGACTGCTTCGCCGGGAGGAGAGCAGGCGTTAGCCAGCTTGCTTGTCAGGCTCCGGACAAGCTAGCTAGCTAACAAGACAGTTACAGAGACAGAAAATTAAGATAGCTAACGTTAGTTAGTTAGTTAGTTATAACCCATTGGTTAATGTTAACTTTCTCAACTAAGACTCATGATCCCGGAGAGCGAGTGACAGTACATATTGAGTATTTTCTTCAGCCATTGTTAAAAAAAAACAAGCCAGCAATACTTGCTAGCCGTCGTTAGCTAACGTATTCAGAGATTTTTTCAGCCTCCACTTAAAGCTGCGCCCGCAAAATACGTCATCATGTCGAACTAACAGAAAATGGGTCTATGGTCTGCGGGTAGTGCACACAGAATCCACATGCAAAAAAACAACAACTCTAAAGAGAAGAAAAAGGAAGGAGAGACTGCACTCTTCCATAGACGTGTTTATCAAAAAAGCAGCCTCATTACGGTCATCTCTGCAACTTGCTTTTAATCTGGCCCTCTAATAATCCCTGTCTTCCTCTTCCTTTCTCCCAGCCCTCTTTGATTTATGTGATGTGAGAGGAGCCTTGTCTTTCTTACTCTGTAATGTCGTGCACGAGCATGCAGTTGCCCTTATTGTCCTTATTCTACATGTCTACATCTCTTTCCACATTCCGAGTACACAAATTAAGATAACTGGAAGCAGAAGAAGCAGCGAGATTGAAATGAAAATGAAATTAACTCACATTCTTTCTCATCCTAACTCTGTTTTAAGGAGCAAACGGGTTAAAGCCCCTATGTGTAGAATTTGTACTGTATATGATTATATAATCCTTCAAATTATTCTCTTGGTGAAAGTTTTTGTAGGTAAAAAAAAATTAGACAATCCCGGTACAAATTGGTGTCTTTTTTAGCCACCTAGCGTCATCGCTCAAGAGATAGCACTCGCCGTCCGTCTGTCTGTCAGTTGAGTGGTCAGTCCGCCGCTTTTGGTCCAGACTGGAATATGCTTGTAAATATTGTATGGATTGCAAAGAAATTTGGCACGGACAATCGTGGTCCCCAGAGGTTAAATGCTAATGATTGGCGCCACCAACAGGATAAATTATCCAGGGAAATATCTCCAACAGATGCATTGGCCAAACATTTATCGCTACCAGATCTATGTAACTTTGGTGACGATACATTATTTAGGGCGATACATTACAAAATTTAAGTGAGTTAATGATATCGATCCTAGTGAATCAGGAGGACCTTGTCAGCTTGCCACCCAGCAGCTCAAAATATGTAAATCTTTGGAGGCCGGGTAGGTATATATAATTAAGATCTACAAGCCAATCGCCAACTCCACAATCATCCGGACAAAGATAAGTTAGCTAATGTTATGCTAACAGAAGTGTAGTGTTTAGTGTTATCTTTTTTACCCTTGGCAGCAAACAGCCGGCGGATGGCACTCTTAACCCTTTATCCTCCAAAAATGGTGGACTTTCTGTCGGTGACGTCACATTCCCATTCCCAAAACTGATAAAAAAAACTCCCATCAGCCTCAGCTGCACTTATTGGTAATTAGCAAATGTTAGCACGCTAACACGCTAAACTAAGTTGGTGAACATGGCTAACCTTGTACCTGTTGTTAACATCCGCATGTTAACATTATTACTGACCGCTACTGGATTTTTGAGGCCAATATTAATATATGAAAGTTTAAAAATCTGCTGACAATATGTCGACCGATTAATATTTTTATATAAACATCTTGCATAAACAAACATTTTTGGTAAGGTTTTTTTTTTTTTTTTTTTTCAATTACGACCAAGATATCAACTATTTATAGTCGGAACATTTTACAGTTCTTTTATCCCCGCAACAAACAAACAAAAAATGGTCATGTTGTTCAGAAACATATCTTTGTAGCATGTTAGCATTTAGCTCGAAGCGCGGGGTACTGCCTCGCGGGGCAGCAAGCACGGCTGACGCTTATGGGCCTTTGACACAGAACAGTACTGCGCTCCGAAACTTCAATGGCGTGGCGGCGCAACAACAGCTTTTTGCTGCGCCGAGCGAAGCGTGAGTTCCCAATAGAGTGCTACAGGAATGAGTCCTAAAACCCGGAAATGAGTTAGCATTTTAGCACTTCCGATTACCTCATCTGGAAGTCAATGGGTTTTTAGTTAGATGCCTGAAATACGGTCTGTGGTTAACACAAGCTGAAGAGATTTTAACGTTTTGTTCTACGATATAAAATGCATCAATAAATACCGCACTACTGAATTTTGAAGCTTTTTTTGTCTCAATAAAAAAAGGTAAGTATCAAACGTTTGAATCCAAAACCCAATGGAAAAAATCCCGTTGGCGTTTTGTCGAGGGTTAGCATGTAGCATGCTAACTTCCTGGTTGGCCTACAAAAATAAATCATCCCTGAAGCATTCTATGTTCAAGCTGGTTGAACTTTGGACGTAGCGCACTGGGACGCGCAGTAATGAGCGCGGTGCAAACCGAGTTCCGCGTGAAAGGCCCGTTAGTCTCGTTCGATACCGCCGCTAGAAGTCGCCAAAAGGCTAAAATGTTCAAATCCTACACATTGGAGCTTTAAGATGGAGCTCATAAACAGAAAAGGAAATGGGGGTGCTCACTTACTGTATGTACACAGCTGCGTCCAGCAGCACAGAACTACTGCTGCCCTTCTGCACACTGATTGTGGATTCTTCTCACTGCTAGCGAGGTTCAGGGCTACAGGAATGAGTCGAAACTAATGCGAGTTCCTCTCAGTCGGCTCTAACTTGTAGCCCTGAGCTCTGAGTGTACAGCGTTGTGGTTCTGTGCTGATGAGCAGCTTATATCTCGGTGTTGAGATACCAGTAAAGTATAACCCCCCCCTCTGGTCAGCCCAGAGTGTTGATATCACATATTTACAGCAGGTTTTTGTTTCCAAGTCAAAAATGTTGTACTTTCACATCTACTCCTGTGTACCACAAGTACTGGTTACTATTATTCTCTTTTTTATTTTAAATATCTTTATACATGTCTCACAAATGTCTTAAAGAAGTGTTACTTTGCTTTTAAATCATCCTCAGGCTTCGTTCCATGTGTTCGACATGTGTGCGTGTGCATGCTTTTCGCTGGCGTCTGCTCGCAAAGTCTAACAAGAGTCTGTGATGTTAAATTCTGGACTCCAGAGTGTCTTTGACCAAGTTGATGTTGTATATCTGACGGCACTCACGCAACATGTTCGACGCCTGACATAAAACAAACTTCCTTTTTTTTAGCAAGCGGGTCTTAACCGATACAGCCGGGCGATGAAATCTGGGTGAAAGCTCTTCATGTAATATCCGTAATATGGTTTAACTTCCACATATGATACATTCCAGAGTTTGACACCAAGAAAAAGAATAAATCTGTGCACATTTATAACATATTTTCAAGTGATTTTGTTTACAAAGAGCTGTATCCTTGCATGAGCTGAGATTCTTTTCGAAAATGAATAAATATCATCTTTATTTACTGTCACACGCTCTTCTTTCTTTTGTTTCCAATTGAGCATCGCTTGATAACCTTGTCATGCTTGAACTCTTAAAAAACTTCTTGGAAATATTGAGCGGTAAATATTGACTGTTTCAGAGGAGAGAGGTTAGAGTGAAATTAGCCCTAGGTGATGTGTTCAGTCTGTTATAGTATCTGACGTCTGTCTGTCGGGCATTGTATCGGACCGTCGCGGTGAAGAGGGCACTGAGCCGGAAGGCAAAGCTTTCGATTTACCAGTCGATCCATGTTCCAAACCTCTCACCCAGGGGTCGTGAGCTTTGACTAGTAACCAACCCGCTGTGTTCATATACAGATGTATTTCTGACTTTTATCTCTCCTTAAAGCAGGGGTCAGCAACCTTTACTATCAAAAGAGCCATTTTAGGCAAAAAAAAGAAATCTGTCTGAAGCCGCAAAACATTTGAGCATTGTGATGAAGGTAACACAGTTTATAGTCTAAGTATATAGTATATAAGTCTAATGCAGTGAGGGCCAAAGTGCAAATTTACGACAGAGTATTAGGATCACATTGAGGGAAAAAAAAGTCTGAGATTTTCCAGAATAAAGTCATAACTTAACGAGAAAAAATGTCGTAACATTACGAGACTAAAGTCCTAACTATACGAGAAAAAAGAAAATAACGCGTAAAATTAATACTTTATAATATTATGACTATTCTCATAATATTACGACTTTTGTTCTCATAAACTTATGACTTTATTCTCGAAATCTGATTTTTTTTTTCTCAATGTGGCCCTAATACCCCATCACACCGTCGTACCATAGACCTACAACAATGATAAATACAAATGAAAATGTAAACAAAAAACAGTTCCACAGGGAGCCACTGGAGAGTGCAACCTGCGGCTCCGGAGCCGCAGGTTGCAGACCCCTGAATTAAAGGCACAGTGTGTAGGATTTGGTGGCATCTAGTGGTGTGGTTGCAGATTGCAACCAACTGACTACCCCTCCGCTCCCTCCCTTTCCAAGACTGCGGTAACGTGAGCCGCCAAGTGCAAAACCGCAGTAATGCCATTCGCCTTGCTCAGAAGCCATATTTACCACGATAACACTACTTTAGGAGCAACAGAAGTCAGACAGCGGCTGGCGGTACCACGGTTTTGCACTCGGCGGCTCACGTTACCACAGATTCACAAGCGTGTCGGAGAACTACAGTGGCCTTCAGGTAACGTAAAAAAAACGTGAAAGGCTCCCTCTAGAGCCAGTGTTTGGTTTGTCTCTAGAAACACGGAGTACCCACTTCCTACGTAGATATAAAGTGGTCATTCTAAGCTAACGAAAACACAACAGTTCTTAGTTTCAGGTGATTATACGCTAAAGAAATTAAAATAATATTCCATTTCTGTTAATAGATCCCCTGAAATATTATAGACTGTTTCTTTAAGAAGCTTTAAAGACGCTGAAAACGTGTCTTTAAAATCTTAACTATTTCTATAGTATATTAAATATTCAAGACTTGATATGCAACAAATAAAGTTCAAACATCTAGGCATTGTTTATCAAGAGTTTAACACGTAACAGGGTGTTCTGCAATTTTGTTAAAGGTCCCATATTGTGCTTATTTTCAGGTTCATACTTGTATTTTATATTTCTACTAGAACATGTTTACATGCTGTAATGTTCAAAAAAACTGTTAAGTTCTTCATCATGTCTGTCTGAATATACCTGTATTCACCCTCTGTCTGAAACACTTCGTTTTAGTGCATTTCAACGGAACTCCAATGGAATTGCGTTGCTGGCAACAGCTTGGGTCAATGTTTACTTCCTGTCAGCTGATGTCATTCACATCCGCTGCAGCACGAAATAAACTGGGACACATATAGAATGTTCCCGTTTCAAACCTGTGAAATGGTCTAAATATTGTATATTTGTGACATCACAAATGGACAGAAATCCTGACATTCTTTCAAAGGCTCAGTTTCTGAAGACTGTGCTGTGTGTATTTCTCCGTATATTGAGCGTTTTGATAGTTTAACAGTATTTATAAACCTGCTTTATAGTATAAAAGATGTGACAATCTCACTTTTTACAATATGGGACCATTACAATTTGCAGTGCATTGCTTGATAAATATATATACACAGTATTATTACCCATCTTGACATAAAACATAATTACTAAATAATCTGATTTAATCAAATGCATGAAGCATTTTATGGGTCCAAACAGCACTTTCACTTCATCTCCCACAACTCTGGTCTCAATGATGAGACATGTAAAATGAGCTTATTCAATTATAATATGATATTATTTCAAATAGAATTGTTTCATAGACATATTACTTTACATCATATTAAAATAATGTTTTTGTTTACAAATCATCGATATGTTTTTCATCAAAATGAGCCTGTCCCACACTTCTGAGTCCTTACCGCGATACTGAACAAATGCCATTGTAAAAGTTTTATTCAAAGCCAAACAAATCTAGTTTCTATGGAAACAGAAGTAAGCACTGGTTGACAGGATGGGCCGCCCACGTAGGTGACCCCCAAAGATGAAGAAAAACAAGTTTAAGATCACCTTTTCTCCTGAAGCATTTATTGTGTGTCCTCACCATACAGTTTAGTAATTGTGTATTTTGAACTGCATTTAAAAATTAATTTAAAGGTCCCATATTGTAAAAAGTGAGATTGTCATATCTTTTATATTATATAGCAGGTTTAAGTGATATATAAATACTGTTAAACTATCAAAATGATCAATATACGGAGAAACACACACAGCCCGTATTCAGAAATTGTGGTGTTTGAAACAAGCCGTTTTTTCTGTCCCTTTGTGATGTCACAAATATACAATATATAGATCATTACACGATTTTAAACATAAACATTCTAAATGTGTCCCAGTTTATTTCCTGTTGCAGTGTATGTGAATGACATCAGCTGACCGGAAGTAAACATGGATCTAGAACATGTTCTAATAGAAACACAAAATACAAGTATGAACCTGAAAATGAGCATGATATGGGACCTTTAAAGGGACTGTTTGTAAGAATCAGAATTCATTGTGAAAGTCAAGGAAAATCAGTGTCGGGCTTGCGCTTGTGCTCGCTCTAAATAGACATGAACGAGCATCTCTCAACACAGTGAGGCGACACACGTCAGCTAAAAGCACAATATCACTCTATATTTCAGCTGCTTGGCAGTAATGTTAGCTGACCAGACGAAGGTCCCTCCATGAATCAATGCTGATCCTAGTGTTGGCATTTCCTGCTTCAGCCTCCCGACCGCAGCCGGAGGGAACAGGAGAGACACCGGAGTTTTGGTCGGAGACGATAACGTTTCTCTCTGCGGAGCCCCGTCACTTCACAAGACACGGGAAACCTCTGTTGGTCTGGAGGAGCTGCAGCATTTATTTCTGCACAAACATCCACTCTACATTCACTAGATATTCTCAGAGCTAAACTAACTCTTCTGCAGTGTGTAGTGTGCGTGCATGCACGTGAGATGGAGCGAAAGAGTGAGGATGAGCGCGGTGTGTGATTGAAAGCAGGCAGGTAGAGGAGCTGAGTACAGCAGAGACTCCGGTCCTGGAGACCAAAGCTACGGTCTCTCCCGCGTACTCCGACACTGTTTAACAGACGGGCTTCACTAGATACAACCAAGAGGTTTTGGTGCTTCACTGTAGTTTGTGTTGGAGTTGGATATATTTGTGTAAGAAGTTACAAACAGTCCCTTTAATATTACTGTTGAATTCACGTATATTAGATGCTAAGAGTCAAAGGTAACGTAGCAGACCTCGCTAGCACACATTCATACATACAATATACGTACAAGGTGCCAACCTGCCCATCAGGTACTATACAGGAAAATCAATCATAAAAGAGTAAAGGTATCCCTCAGTAGACCAGAATGCATTGCATTGCAACCTTATATATACTGTATGTCAGTGTGAGATACAGAACCAAACAGAACATTATTACTTTCTCTGCTGCTCGCGCTCTCTGCAAATGCAGCGCAACACAAGTGTTCTCTCTGGAGGCTGTTAAAGGCCGTTTTCTGACAAGAGGGCAACTTTAACTGGAGAAGAAGGTGCAAGAGGCCACTGAAGATGCTCATTAGGAAACAGCAGGTCTGGAGGTCAGGCCAGCTTCTTCCATTTTAAGAAATCTCACAAAGGATCGAGATGAGCTGAAGTCAACCGTGCGTGTCCGTGTGAACATGTTGGTGAAAGTTTGTTCAGATGAAGTCACACTCTTTCTTCCACTTTCTACCCTCACATTTAGTTTCTGTTTGCTTTGACCATCTTATCAGTATGTGACTTTGGCTCATTCCATGTTCCTCAGCCTCTATTGGTCACCATGGGTCAACCGGCTTTCAACCAACTCCGCATGTATAAACCCATCTGGGTCATTATTGGACGGTAAGAACAACTGAAGTAGTATAAAGAGCAACAAAGTCCGATTATGGAGGAGGTCGGGGTGGATGGATGGGTCAAACAAACACGGACTGTCACCCATGATACCGCTGTTTGTGTCCCGTGTGAAACCAAGTAATTTTTTACTTATTTTACCGTACTTTTGTTCCGTAACTTACCAACAAGCGTACTTATTTTAACCAAAACCACAATCTTTTCCTAAACCCAAACAAGTGCTTTTGTTGCCTAAACCTAACCAAGTTAATCTAAAAAACTATGTCCTACATTGGAATTTTATTTTGAAAAGACACTGTATGGATGTAGCTAGCAGAAACTGTACGTTTCCTCTGAACACGGAAATTTATTTTGAAAAGACACTGTTGGTATGTAACGAGCGGAACATGTATGTTTCCTGTGAACGCGTACATTTATTTTGAAAAGATACTGTATGCATGTAACAAGGCTAAACTGTACGTTTCCTGTGAACACGGAAGTTTATTTTGAAAAGACACTGCATTTAACGAGCAGAAACTGCATTTCCTGTAAACATGGAAGTTTATTTTGAAAAGACACTGTAGGCAAGTAACAAGCGGAAACTGTACGTTTCCTGGGAACACGGAAGTTCATTTTGAAAAGACACTGTATGCGTGTAACAAGCAGAAACTGTACGTTTCCTGTGAACACGTAAATTTATTTTGAAAAGACACTGTAGGCATGTAACAACCGGAAAAAGTATTTTTCCTGTGAACATGTACATTTATTTTGAAAAGACACTGTAGGCATGTAACAAGCGGAAACTGTACGTTTCCTGTGAACATGGAAGTTTATTTTGAAAAGACAATATACGCGTGTAACAAGTGGAAACTGTACATTTCCTGTAAACCTCGAAGTTTATTTTGAAAAGACACTGTATGCATGTAACGAGCGGAAACTGTGCATTTCCTGTGAACACAGAAGTTTATTTTGAAAAGACACTATGCATGTAACAAGCGGAAACTGACATGCTGTCCCTGATCCTTCCAAAAACTAACGTTAGAGGGGTACATAGAGCGGCCACTGACCAAGCGTCGGTATTTGACGAACTGTGAGTGAGAATGTGTTGCAACATTCACACAACACCATTGGATGTAAACCTACAAAAATTTGTTAATTTTGTTTTGCAGATTTTTCTGGAAATTCTGTAAAAAATTCTGTTACATTGGCATGGAAATCTGGTTACAGATAGCCGATGAACATAGTGGAGCATTTAACAGCTAGAGAGGCAGATATTTCCTTCAGGAGTTGGTGGAGACCAAAAACAGAACTAAAATGAGAGTGAATATTGGACTTACATTCACTGGGTGGCCAGAAGTACGACTTGAAATGAATGATAATGTCTTTCTATGAGATATATAATGTTTTTCTTCTTTTTTCTTCTGTTAATCAACTGAATGATATTGCAAGAAAATTGACAAACTATTCTCAGGGCGATGTCAAATAGCCAATTTTCAACAAATGGCTCAATTACATGGCCTCATTGCCACTAATTATCACTGCACCTCTCCTCCATCTCCAACATTCCTTGTGCTAATCTCTGCACTTTCCCCAAAACTCGACTCTTTTATGTAAGTACAGACATTGCACAAGACATACCGTAATTGCACATGAGATAATTGCACTGCCACAGAAAGGGCAGCGGGCTCAGCCATCCATGTGAATTAAATTCCATAATGGAAGCGCAACAGGTGCCGAGGCTCACGCCATATGGAGAAGGTCCGTTATGATAATGAATGTAAAGGGTTAGTGAGAGCAGACTTCAATTTGTCTCTGTAAATTAATTAAAAATTTTTTACTTCCTACACCGTGTCCACACTGAATCCGTCATATGCACTTCTGTTACGTCACGAAAACAAACCACGCAGGCTAACTATTAGCACTTATCTTCCTTTGTTTGATCTTTTTAAACAGAAAACACACATTTAATATTGCGATATTTACTGAAAATGACAATATAGCCAACGGCAGTAGGAAACTTTCAAGTGATCTCCCTCCAACAAGCTGCCACCTTATTTAGGTTTTTCTAGTGAGATGAGGAGGTATCATAAAGATAACTCCTCATTTCAACTTCACCAATCAGCCGCTCCTGGACCATTGAGGCGATTTCAAGGTGAAGCGACAGGAATAGATAGAAACAGCTGGGCGTCTGACAAAAGTTCAGCTCAAAGCGGTGTGCCACGTCGCGCTGCATTGCTCACGGCCAGGACATTCCAATGAAATAAAGGACATGGTTCTTAACCCTCTTGTTGTCTTCCCGTCGACCATGCAACTTTTGTCTTCCCAGGTCAAAATTGGCCTGGTCTGGTTTGACTGTTTTTAAAGCATACATTATGAATTATCACCCAATTCTGTATTACACCTTTTTGGCCAACTTCATTCCAACTCATTACCACAAGTTTTACACTTTTTTTGGAAATCATGGTCAATATACCTAATTTATATTAAATTAAACCTAATTTTTTTAGGAAAAAATGCAGAAATTATGAATTATTTGGACTATACACAAAATTGGAGGAATCATTTTTATGGATTATCACAGACCGGTATATGTCAAAGTTTAGTCCGAATATTACAAATATTATAATATAAAAAAAAATGTTTAATGACAGTGTGACATATTGCACCACCGGGTCAAAATTGACCCGGGAACACCACAGGTGCTATAATTTTGAATGAAATACCCATAATGCAACAAAAGTAGTGGTCATTATTTTATTTTTGCAAAGACCATATAAGGGAACCATCCATTTAATTTTGGGGCAATTAGGTGAAAGACATCCATATTTATGATATAATGAAGTTTGAAAATGGGTCAAATTTGACCCGAAGACAACAGGAGGGTTAAGCAGTGTTGTTAATGACTTTGCGGAGCACAAGACCTGTAGGATAAACTTCTGATGGGTGAGTACTGGTTTCTTTTTGTTATTATGGATCGGTATCAAGGATTTAAATCTATAGCACTGTAATTGTTACGTCACATATGTTGGAAAATGTGCGTTAGTGTATGGGGCGAGGGCCCAAGAAAAAAATTTGCACCGGGGCCAATCCCAATTACGTTGCGATGCTGGCTAAAGCCTCTTCTTCTTGTTTTGTCAGTGTGTGGGCAATTGTTCTGTGGGATGAGATTTATCCAGTTCACCCGGTGTGGTTGATGATAAGTTAACTCAGTCAGTTAACTAACAAACACAGCATGCCGTATTCTCAGAAAAAAATAACAACCAACACCAAACTCCTTTCCTTATAAATAACTACTGAAAGATGGATTTCAGAAGAAAAAAAAAGGCAGGCGAACGGTAGTCAGACTGCTGAGTTCCTGGGAATGTCAGTGGGGCTGAAAAGGCCGATAATCCAATCCTGAGACGAGCAACGCTCAGTGGGAGACTGATGATTGGTTTGCACCGGTGCGCTGTGGCTCCAGACACCGCTGGGATTGCGTCAGTCTGGTCTGGTGCTTTGATTCTAATCAGAGATGTCCTGCTCTTTGTCCGGGACACCTGAGACTCTCAGCTGTATTTGGTATGTGTGATATGTGGACATGTCAGAAGAGGACACACAGGCTGTATTCGTAACTGCCTACTACATACTACTGAAGAACGCCGGGGTCCGGTCTTCTCGGCGTTGGGTTGTTTTGGAATGCAGCCCGCAGCGGGTGGTAAACTCCATCTAAGGCTAAATACCGGCATGAGCCCGATAGTCAACAAGTACCCTAAGGGAAAGTTGAAAAGAACTTTGAAGAGAGAGTTCAAGAGGGCGTGAAACCGTTGAGAGGTAAACAGTTATATTGAATAAAGTAATTCGAGCCGCGCTGTTATTTCCTTGTTTTTTTTTAAGGGAGCGTCTCAGAGCGAGACTGTGCAGCCGGTGAGAGATTCAATACAGTTCTTAGCCTTTTTCTGTCTAAGGTAAATATAAATGGTATTTATAAGGAGATGAAATGGCCGTTATGAAAGACAAAGCAGCAGAACTACTGTGTGTGTGGGCACCACGGGCGTAAGAGACGCAGCAGTTGAGCGAGGTAGCCATCACGCACTGCTCACTCAGGCAGTGTGGCCCGGTGCGTTTAAGCTTTGGAAGTCATTTGCTGAATAACAGATTCAGACTTGCCCAAAGAGAAGTCAAACAGCTGGATTGTCGAAAAGAATTAAAGTCACATCTAAAAAGATACAAGCAGAATGTTCCAAAAAGCAATGGCATATGTCAATGACTTATGGATCTCCACTGCAGAACAGGGGCTAGACATCCGCAGCACACTTTATATTTTTTTAGGTTGCACCTGCAGTCGATTCTGACCGCAAGGTAGCCAGTGACAAGTGGCAGAAGTTTGGGTTAAGCCGCTAAAATATGGAGAGAAATGGAGTCTTAACTCTACGCTCAGGGCAAAGGATGCAACTAAACACATCGTGTGTGTTCAAGCAGCAGGCATCAGGTGCTTCATTCTGACACCCACGACCCAGAAAGGCTGTTTTCTCAAGTCAAATCATATGATAGATACAGTACACTGTCTGTAGCTTTTTGGTCAAAGATGGAGTGACAGTTAAGCACATAAAAGTACATAAACGTTTGACTTAAAAAGTTGTTTTTAGGTTTTGAGATTAAATTATTCAGATTTTTCTCAGTAAAAAAGTTTGTACTTTTACCTTTTTGTTTTCCAGCTGTATGTACATGCAACAATTTCTAGAGGCAGGTTTTGATTGAAATTTTAATTCTCACTTTTTGTGTGAGGAAATATAAACTATAATATTACTGCAGCAAATTTTTTGGTAAGACTTCATTTTACAGGTCTGCAAATTTCATGGTAATAGGTGATGATAAGCAAGAAACCTATTTTAAATGTCTTTGGAATTACTGCCAAATTACCCCCAATATTTACCTCAAAAATGTATCGAAAATTACTTTATTATAAACATTATTTAATAATTATATGCTAAAACAGCATATATTTGTTAAAATAGGGCCCTTAAGGTTGAAAAGCAGCTGTGCCATGCTCTTCATCGGAGGCGGAAAACCAAACCCACATATGAAGCCGGGGTCTGGGGGTCCAAAATATGAGCATCAAACACTTCATTTCTTACAATCTGGGGAATTCTTATTTTAAAAAACTCTTCGGATGTAGGCTACACGATTCACGTGGATGACTTATTTAGCAAATTTCGCTGAAAAGCGACTAGTTCGCAGGTATGAGTGTTATACGAAATGTTGATTTTCATAGCGCTAGCATTAAGCTAATGTCATGCTGGCAAGATTCAAAGTCAATAACATTGC